>NC_050466.1:91269598-91472098 GCF_903995425.1 Onychomys torridus | reverse complement strand
GTACCTTTCCACTCCCAGGAATCCTCTTTCAGCTCTCAAGGTATTGTTACCCACCCTTTTCTATTTAGATTTGTTTTTCATGTGTGAGTATTTTATCTGAATGTATGTGTACCATGTGTATGCTTGGTGCCCAAGGAGATCAGAAGAGGGTATCTCTGATCCCCTGAATATGGACTTACAGATGGTAATAAACTACCATGTGGGTGCTGGGCACCAAACCCAGGTCCACTGCAAGAGCAATACATGCCCTGAACTGCTGAACCATCTCCCCAGCAACACCATTCACCTTTATTTTCTTATGTTACTGATTTTTTCCTTTGTTACTGATAATAAATGATACGTAAATTTACTGTTAAATCAATACTTTTATATTGACACATCCTGGTTACTGTTTCCCTTCCCTCTATTTATCGCTGTTCCTCCTCTTCTCCTATCCCATCCAGATCTACTCGCTTTCTGTCTTTCATTAGAAAACAAATAGGCTTCTAATTCATAATGTTAAATAAAATATAATAATAAAAACAAAAAACTAACACATCATGATAAAAAAATAACACATAACAGAATAATAAAACAATCCAGCAGAAGAGCCCAATTCATTTGTACACCCAAGAAGCCCATAAAAACACTAAACTAGAAGCTGTAATACATATGTAGAGGACCTGGTGCACACCCAAGTAGGTCCCATGCACGCTGCCTCAGTCTCTGTAAGTACATATTCCTTTGATCATGTCAATTTAGAGGGCCTTGTTTTCTTGGTGTTCTCCATCCCCTCTGGCTCTTACACTCTTTCTGCCTTCTTTTCCAAGGGGATCCCTGATCCCTGATCAGAGGGACTTGATGTAATCATCCCAATTAGGGCTGAATGTTCTAAGGTCTCTCACTCTCTGCAAATTGTCTGGCTGTGGGTCTCTGTATTTGTTCCCATCTGGTGCAGGAGGAAGCTTCTCTAACGATGGCTGAGCAACACAATGATCTATGAATATAGCAGAATGTCCTTAGGCCTCTGTCTCAGGGTTTCTATTGCTGTGAAGAGGCACCATGACCACGGCAACTCTTATAAAGGAAAACATTTAATTGGGTAGCCTACAGTTTGAGAGGTTCAGTGCATTATCATCATGGTGGGACATGGTGTTGTGCAGGCAGACATGGTACTAGAAAAGGAGCTGAGAGTGGAGGAGGAACTACATCTTGATCTGCAGGTGACAGGAAGTGAACTGAGACACTGAATATGGCTTGAGCATATGTGAGACTTCAAATCCCACCCCTACAGTGACACACTTCCTCTAACAAGGCCATATCTACTCCAACAAGGCCACACTTCCTAATAGTGCCACTCCCTTTGGGGGCCATTTTCTTTCAAACCACCACAGTGTCATTTTATGACTACATTTTTTTCTTTTTTTAGAACAGTAGTATTTGGTTTTACCCCAGTCTCATGTTCTTGGTCACTGAAGCAGAGTTGGGTATGGGTTCCATCAAATCAGATATTGGTTGGTTACTCCCACAAGCTTTTTGCTATCATTTCACTCACTTAACTTGCAGGCAGGACATAATTGCCAGTCAAAAGCTTTTGGGCCAAGAGGTAGTGGCACATGGCCCTCAATTTTAGCTGTTTCTCCCTATGTTTCCACCTTTGTCCTTCTCTTTCCTTCCCCTCCCCACTTCATCCTCATGTTCCACGCCTCCCAGTCCATCCATGATTATCTATTCTATTTCCCTTTCCTAATAAGATTATTTTGCTCCCCTAGTCCCTTCCTCTATATCTAACTGTGGTGATATATTGTGTACCCTAATAAAATTTGCCTGAAGATCAGAGAACAGAATAAGCCACTAGATTAAACATAGAGGCCAGACAGTGGTGACACACACCTTTAATCCTAGCACTCGGGAGGCAGAGATCTATCTGGATCTCTGTGAGTTCAAAGCCACCCTGGACTACATGAGAAAAGGTACATAAGACATGAGGAGACAGGAGCTAAAGGCTTTTCAGGCCGAGGAATCCTAGAGGTGAGATGTGGCAGTGGCTTGTCTCTGATCTTTCAGCGTTTACCCCAATATCTGGCTCTGGGAATTTTTATTAAAAGACCATTTAGAAAGTCGTGTTACATCTAACCTCTGTGGTTCTATAGACTAGCTTGGTTATCATTGAATTAACAGCTAATATCCACATGTAAGCAAATACATACTATATTTGTTGCTCTGGGTCTGGGTTACCTCATTCAGAATAATTTGGTTTTTTTTAGTTCCATCCATTTACCTGTGAATTTCATGATTTCATTTCTTTAATGGCTGAGTAATATTCCATTGTGTAAATGGATCACATTTTCTTTATCCATTCTTCTATTGAGGGACATCTATATTGCTTCCAATTTCTGGCTATTATGAACAGAGCAACAATGAACATGGTTGAGCAAGTATCTCTGTGATAGGATGAAGAGTCTTAGGTATATGCCCAAGGATGGTAGCACTGGATATTGAGTAGATCAGTTCCCATCTTCCTGAGGAACCACCACACTGATTTCCATAGTGGCTGTACAAGTTTGCACTTCCACCAGTGATGGATGAGTATTCCCCTTACTCCACATCCTTGCCAGCATGAGCTGTCATTTGTTTTTATTAATCTTAGCCATTCTGACTGGTGTAAGATGGAATCTCAGAGTCGTTTTGATTTGCCTTTCCCTGATGGTTAGTGATGTTAAACATTCTTTAAGTATTTCTTAGCTATTTGAGATTCCTCTATTGAGAATTTTCTGTTCAGATATGTTGATGCCTAGTTCTTGGATTCTTATATATTTTGTATATTAGCCATCAGTTATATGTGGAGTTTGTGAAGATCTTTGCCTATTCTGTAGGCTGTCATTTTGTCCTATTGACAGTGTCCTTTGTCCTACAGAAGCTTTCCAGTTTCATGAGGTCCCATTTATTAATTGTCGATCTTAGTGCCTATGTTATTGGTGTTCTGTTCAGGAACTTGTCTCCTGTGCCAATGTGTTCAAGGCTATTCCCCCCTTTCTCTTCTATCAGGTTCAGTGTATTTGGTTTTATGTTGAGTCTTTGATCCACTTAGACTTGAGGTTTGTGCAGGGTGAGAGATATGGATCTATTTGCATTTTTCTACACACCAATATCCAGTTAGACCAGCACCATTTGTTGAAGATGCTTTGTTTTTCTTCTGGCTTCTTAATCACAAGTTAGGTGTCCACAGGTGTGTGAATTTATGCCTGGATCATCAGTTCAATTCCATTGATCAACAAGCATGTTTTTATGCCAATACCAGGCTGTTTTTATTATTATAATTCTGATGCACAACTTGGAGATAATACCTTCAGCAGTTCTCTGTTATTCAGGGTTGTTTTAGCTATCCATGTGCTACTGATTTTTTTTAGTTAATTTTATATGTAACTAATTTGCTGAAAATATTTATCAGCTGTAGGAGTTCTCTGGTGGAATTTTTAGGGTCACTTACATATACTATCATATCATCTTCAAATAAATATAATTTGACTTATTCCGTTCCAGTTTGTATCCCTTTGATCTCCTTCAGTTGTCTTATTTGCTGTAGCTAAGACTTCAAGTACTGACCGAGGAAGGAGGATCTCTACAAATTTGAGGCTATACTGGTATACTTGGTGAGTTCCAGGTCAGCCTACTCTACATAGGGAGTTACAGGCCACCCAAGGCTATAAAGTGAGTCCCTTTCTCGAAAAATAAAAAGGGAAGGAGACAAGTGGACAGACCTGCTGGACAGCTTTAATGAGAAGGCTCCTCTCAAAACACAAAGTGGCAAGTGATAGAAAAGACACCCAACTTCAACCTCCGCTGGTTAACCCCCCCACCTCTCTCTCTCTCTCTCTCTCTCTCTCTCTCTCTCTCTCTCACACACACACACACACACACACACACACACACACACAAGGACATGCACAGATATTCATATACACATACATCACATACATACACACAAAATAAATGACAATTTTTTAAAAATACAGATAGAGATATAGTACATTTTATATGCATATTTCCAAATGTATGTTAAATCCTTCAGAATCAACTTGGAAGGACACAAGCCAATCCAATAATGCTGGCTGCCTTGACAAAGGGGCTGAAGAAGATCCTAGTAGGAAATATTAAACATAGGGAACTGAATTTACCTTATTTGTAATATTGCAACTTTTATGAAGAGTTTACTTACATATTAGTTTAAATATTATACAATATGTGCATGCATCAAAACATCACATGGTACCCCATAATAGGTACAACTTGTATATGTCAATAATTTTTAAAAGAAGCAGTGACTTCAGATTGACAGCTATAATTTGATTTATAACTTTGATATACCTAAAAAAAAAAAAAAGGAACCAGTGAGCCCTGGATACATAAATATATGAAACCAACACAGAAGACCACGCTGTCAACTAGTTACTTTTCATGTGCCTTCATTTCTCCACCTCTAAGGTTTAATTATGAATACATTTTGGTGAAATTCAGGTGTACAATTAATGTATACTAATCAGAAGAGTAACCAGGGCCGTTATTTAAGCTATATAATAAGGATTACAACTTATTAAAGAGGAAAAGGTAGTGGTCGGGTTAATGTAAGCTGTGTTACAGTTCTGTTTCTCATTATCAAACAACATCCTGGTTTTCATGGACCAAGCTCTTGTGAGGTAATCAGCATGAGTCAGCCTCTGGTGTGTTAGCGGTGCTGGAACACTGAGCAGCTCAAGTTTCTAAGACTGTAAGACTGAAAGCACCATGCCATGCCAGCCAGCAGGGTCTGTTGATAGCCAGCTAGCTATCATTCTTAGTGATCACTCACTTCTGCCATTCCTTATCCAGTTATGATACCGTGAGGTGAGGGGCGGGCTCTAAAGAGTATACATATATAATATATTATATATTATAAAGGAAAGGAATATAAAGAGTAGAAAACGCATTTTAAGTATCAACAGGTGGTGGATGTGGGGAATTATGGATGATTTCAATATTTTAAGTCGCTTTTCCTGTATTTTGCAAGTTTTCTCCAGTGATGATATATTATTTTAACGTTTTGAAAATGTGTTTAAATAATATTGAGATGAAGAAAATCCAGAGGACAGACATTTGTCTGAGCATGGGGACACTCTCTCCAAATTGAACTCTTTCTCTGTGCACTAAGGACTTGAAGTGGTTTATCTACAGTCATTTTGCGTAGGTAGTGACTGCAATGGAAACCATTTGCCGGAGAAATCCCTGTCACTGTATTGAACTGCATCATTGACTGGTTGTTTAACCTGAAAATCCCAGCTCAGTTTTCTTGAGCACTCACCCTTCATCATCATTATCAAATATTCGCTAGTCACCTTCCAAGGTGCCTGACTCTTTGCTATGCTTAGTGAGGAACAGGCTGTGGGGGCGGCAGTGGTGGCCCAGAGGCAGCTTGTAAGGAGAAGAAACTTAAGAAAGAGAGAGAAAAAAATGAACGAAAATGCAAAATCACTGTGGCCAGAGTGAGGTGGCCAGGGAAGGCTTAGATTTAGAACTCGAAAGGTCAAGCGACAGCCTAATTCTCTTACCCTGCACTTCAGAAAGCAGGTGGTACTCCAGCTGAGTCCTGACTGGGGTGCAGGGTTTGAAATAGCAGAGAGCAAAAGGTGGGGGTGGGGACTGTAGAGCGCGGAAGCAAAGGCCCTGGGGACCGCTTGCAGGAAGCGAGTCCCCAAACCTGTCACAGTGTCCTCTGCAGCCTTCTTCCCTAACCCCCTCTCCCGCTTTATTTTCAGCTGAATCTTTGTCATCTACACAATACGGGAAGCCTTCCAAAGCAGATACTCCCCTGCCAGCTGTCCCATCAAGGCCACCTTAGGTCGCTGCTCGCTCCCGCCTGCAACACTTGCTTCCTCAAAGATCCCTAACTGCTTCTTCCTTCCCACGCTGAGGATTCTAAGGAGGCAATAACCCCAGGGAGCTCTCTTTTGTTTGGCTTCAGAGTTTAATCCAACTTTTAGTCAAACAAAGATCCGGAAATCGAATCGCCCAGAGCGCAAACGCGTCTCTCCTTTCAGTTTTGAAGTTCCCGTGGGTTCCTAAAACTAGTCCCCCAGAAGTGAGAACAACTGCCTGTGCGCACAACAGGCGTGCAAAATTAAAATAGTCACTTGCAGTGTTTCGAAAATAACCCCAGGAGAGCACATTGCCTACGGCGACACATTCTGGGCAGTGAGCGGCCAGCCCGTGGGCGCAGCGCGCAGCTGCAGGACCCACGCCCCGCCCCCGCACGCTGGCCAGGGGAGGCGGTGCTAGGGCCGCTGACCCGCCGCACTTGCCAGCCTGGAGTCTCCCGGGCCGCTGCGGTCCCTTTCAGTCGATCCTGAAAGGGAGGATGCCGCTTCGGCACCTGGAGGTCACGGAAGACTGAGTGGAGACCGGGGCGTTGCGGGCCGAAGCCTAGAGCCCGGGAAGCTGAGCCGTCGCCTGAGCGAACTCCGAGGCCGCTGGAGCAGGGCGCTGCGCGGGAACCATTGGCCAAGCAAGTGAACAGCGCTTTGAAGGTTTCGGCAGGCCTGGTGTCCAAGCTTCCCGAGTGTGGATTGGGGGATTAGGGACGTGGCGCAATGAGGAGCCGGAGTAACTCGGGGGTTCGCCTGGATGGCTATGCTCGGCTGGTGCATCAGACCATCCTGTGCCATCAGGTAAGTGTAAGCAGGGGTGAAGTGAGAGCAGAGCGGCTGGACACTGACCCTGGATGAACCCTGGAATGCAAAAGATCCTGAAGGAAAGTTACATGTTGAACCCGAGGAAAGAAAGAACCCAAGTGTGGCATGAACAACCACCACCCCTCTGCAGTAATTCCTGAGTAGTGGTTTCTGAGCTCAGAGGTACCCCCCCTCCACACACACACACAACTCCAGTGGGTTCCAGGAGCAGAGTTGCAAGAGGTGTTAACACTTGTTTATTGACGCCCTCACCCCAGGTTTGTGCCATCTACTAAAATCGTTTTTAAAGAAAATGTAATTTCAGAGTTGTTTGGTTTGTTTGGGGAACAAAGTCTTACTCTGTGGCCCACGATGGACTGAAACTCACTATGTAGCTAAGTCTCCCTGCTTCAATCTCTCCAGCCAAGGAATTATAGTCATAAGGCACCACACCTGACTGTATATGTTTCTAAATATATTTCTTCTCCTTTACTTTATTAGTAGTTGAATTTAACTCAAAAATTACATTTTTTCTTTAAAAACGATTTTAGACATTCTAGTAATACATGTGATAATAATACCTTTAATAATGACTTCATTTTAATGATACACACATTTTGGATTTTTAAGCCTTCAGCTAGCTCTTTCCTTGATCTTAAGATAGCTTGTGGGAAGAGAAAAAATTTTCTGTTAAAATGAGTATATTTGCAACACAGATTAGCAAAAGCAGCACACTGACTAGTCCATAATACTTTCATTGTGTACTTGAAATTTGCTGAAAGAGAAAATCCCACCATATCAAAGTGAGGTGATGGGCGCAGTAACTTGATTGTGCTAGTCAGTCCACAATTCATTCATGTATATGTCAAATTATAATGTTGCATGCTGTAAATATTTATAATTTTATTGTCAGTTATAACTCAGTACAGCTGGGGGATAATGTCTGCCTGAAATTGGTAAAAAGAAAAGGAAATTCTAAAACTCAAGAATGGGGAAGAAGGAGAAAGACTAAAATTTCCAAATAAAATATTTCATAGATTGTTCCCTTTAACATTCTGAGCTTAACTGTTTGTCCTCTCTTGATTGATCTTGCAGAATCCAGTAACAGGATTGCTTCCGGCCAGTTATGATCAGAAAGATGCCTGGGTCCGAGATAATGTGTACAGTATCCTGGCTGTGTGGGGTTTGGGCCTGGCATATCGGAAAAATGCAGACCGTGATGAGGACAAGGCAAAGGCCTATGAACTGGAGCAGGTAATCAAAACAAACCCCTGTGGAGCTAAGGGTGGTTTTAGTAGGGTGAGTGGGAGTTGAAGGGAATGTCATCCCTAGGCCGTCTTGCTGAAACTGCCTTCTATCAAGGTTTCCTGTACTGTAGCTGAAGCAGTTTTGGTTCGATTTTAGTTTGGTTTGGTTATTGCAGTGGAAACTTGAAACTTGCAGATTCAAGGGAAGAGGTCCATTATGTTCATTACTTTATAAATCCTACCCTGGTAAGTTTCTAAAGTTAATAATCCCCTAAGTGAATTTTCAGGTTCCACCATTTTATTTTCATTGAGAAGACTATTTGGGAGCAGATATATACTATTTTACTTATTTTTGGAAAATAATTGTATCTATATAAGCATAAGTGACATAAATCAGGCTGTCCTCACTAGACAAAAGGAATGGTGATCTGTATAGCTGTGACCACTATTTTAGAGAGCCTGTTGCCTGCCTGGGCACAAATTGAGGTTAGAGTCAGGAGATGATCGTAAGCCAACTTTTAAGGCACCTTCCCCTGAGTAAAGTAAGTATAGAACTTCTGAACACAAAGGGAACTATATCCTCTTAAGTGTCTAAAAAAGCAGTAATTTGGCATTGTTTGGATTACATGAGACCTTTAATGATAAAGTGCTCTGCTATTAGTTGTAAGTATATGTGGATCCTTTTCCATTAGTGAGAAGGAGCCTTACCAGACCAGCCATTTTCTCCTGTCTTTCCCTTGAACTTAGAAAACCAGAGCTCCGTTTGTGACCTCTAAGTCAGAATCTTGAGATTTGGTTATTTTTAAGAGCAGCAATATATTCAGAATTGTAGTTCCCGGCAGTGAGACAAGTCTTCACTGTACTACCGTCAGTAGGCATTTGTGTAATTCTTTCAATCCATTACTGAGAGACACAAAAATTGATGGAGTTTTTGCCTAGGAAGTACAGACTTTTGTAGAAATAACATCATAATAGAAATTTGGAAGATGTAGTAGTATTTTTTAAAACCCCTAGGCCTACATCCTAGCCTGAATGTTTTGATATTTTGATCTCAGTAGTTTGTTCCTTATTTTGATTTGCTATAAATCAATATCAGCAGAACTGTAAATACATGCCTGATAAAATTTAATCAAAACTTTTCAAGATTATTAGAATAAATCTGTTGTCCCATCATCCTATTGAGTTGGTATCTTTCCTTATTTGACCCAAGTGGGAAAATGAGGAAAAAGATGAATTGCCAGTTCTAAAATTTTAATGTCCTGTTATATAACCTTTCACGTAGCTGAAAAATATTTTTATATCACCATATTAGTAACTTTATAATGTTTCAGAATATTGTGGAAATGGGAAATAGCTTCAGAAAAGCTTTTGTGAGAACTCTAAATTTTATATGGACTTGTTATATGAATCAAAACAAATTTGATTATTAGATCTCTTGTTTTAAAAAACCAGCATTAATTTAAGAGTGGTGATTAGAAACCCACCCATCTTTGTAAAGGGTCAGATAATAAATATTTTTGACATACATGTCACTTGTCTCTAATTACTCAGCTCTGTAGGTAAAGCAGAAAAGAACCAGAGATGATATGTAAAGAATTAGCATGGCAGTGTTCCAATAAAACTTTATTTACAGCAATAGTTATGGGTTGGATTTGTCGCTGACCCAGATAAGTAATTCTCAACTCTGGTGGTTCATTGGAATTGCTTGGAAAACTTTTCAGAGATAGCCTTACCGGACCTCACTTTCAGTTTAAGATTCTATTATAGACAGATCTAATAATGTGCCTAGAATAACTGATCTATAACTAGTAAATTATCTGATCTATAGCTAGTAAATTAAATCCAATACATCCATGGATTAAATTTCTACCTATGGCCAACATAACATTACTGTGTAGATTTCCCTCAAAACATTGTTAATCATTTATACAGTTTCTTCCAACTTTTAGCTTCTCTCTCATAAACTCTGAGAATTGAAGAGAATTGTGGATGAGAAGAAGAAATGGCTTTAACTAACTTCTATATAGTAGATTGGAAATAGAATTATACACAAGTATACTTTTATGAATGTCCCATTGCTTGGGCATATACATACAATCTCATAGCTATAAAAATAAATACTCAGGTAAATCAAGGTCTCTTTGGCTGCCTCCAATTCTGGTTCTTTTATTCTCTTGTATCATCTCTCTTTTTTTTGTGGCTTTTCACACCTTTATGAGAATGATTTCCCGATCTCTTCCTTTAACTCTAATCTCACTTGAGATCCAAACTCTAGTTTTTATTTGTCTGCTTACTAGTTTTCCCTGTGTACCCTGGGGTTCTTCAAACTCTGTGTGCCTGAAAGCCCACCTTTCTAAGTAAAACCAAACACAATACCCTACCAAAAAGTTGCAGCTTGCTGTTTCTCTTAAAGGTGTCTTCATTTTATAGTCACCCTCACAGTATTCCTTAAAAAATTTCTCATAGTGTGGTCTGTGGAACACAAGGCCAATTGAAGATCTTCTAGATTGTGAAACAGAAAGCTGTGTAGAGAGGTGGAGAAGCTATTCTATGCTGTGATATTCTAAAACATACTCGCTACTCATGCCAGGCATGCATGTGATCTGTACATACAATCCAAACACCCATACATATAAAATGAAAAAGAAATCTTTAGAAATAAAATGAAAGATTTGAAAAGATGCTATGGAGGCTGTAGGGCATATACTAGAGGATCCCTAGGGCTATATGAGTTGACTTGCTTCTTTTCTCTAGGTGGAGTCTCCCCTGTTAGATAGTTAGCTTATTTTTAGGTAAAACTGCCAAACTTATATTATTATTTAAATCCAAGTATTCATAAACTATGGCTTTTGATTCTTCAACTTTTAGCTGCAATCTGTTCTGTGGACCTATAAAGTAAATGCCATGTAAATAGAACCCAGGATAGGGTTACTTGTTCTCAAAAGGTCATGTACCGACTGAAGTTGCTGAGTAAGTGTTCTTGCATCTCAGTATGTTTATAACAGTCTTGTTTCTGTTTGTTTCTGCAGAGTGTAGTGAAGCTAATGAGAGGACTGCTGCACTGCATGATCAGACAGGTATGGAATTGGTAACAACTTCTAAGGAAACAGCGGACAACATCCTAATCATGCTTATAACCCCTTTTTTAGTTTCACAAACAGTACACTCTAATTTTAGAAAGTTTGGAACTCTCATGTGGGGGATGTCACACACAGACTTACAGCCCTGTTACAACGGGAGTATTTCCTTCCAGTCTTTTTTCTTCTTTTACAAATGATTTTTTAAAAATTATTTAAACTCTTAGATCCAGATCAGTTCTAGAATTAATACATTTTCAGATTTTTTTAAAAAATAACATAGTACACGTATCATATAATTTCTCATGTCTTCAGTTGATAGAGAAAAATACTCCACAATAAAAAAACATTTCTTTGTAGGGAATCATTTCTTTTACACTAAATGGAAGAAAGCCTATAAATAGCCCTATATTGATTTGAATTTAGAGTTTCCACCAAATGAGTATTGATGTAAAATGTAGTTGGAAAAAAAAATCAAAGTATTTTCAATTTTAGGATTGGGGATAAGGGATCTTGAACTTCAAGTGACTAGCATTTTCTGACCTTTAGTGTCGCTGAATATCTTTTTATATATGGATTGAAAATCTGTAGTCCCTTGCTGGTGAATTACCTGCTAGAACTTTTCCTCTTTTTATTTGTACATTGTCTGTTTCTTGCCTATTGAGTTCATGTACATTATGGATATTATACATTTGTCACATATATTGCAAATATTTTTAAAGCCTATTATTCACGTTTTAAGTTTATGACATTTTTTCACACAAACGTATTTTAGTAAGATAACTTTATTCTAAGATCTCAAAACATGTACATATTTAATCTGGCTTAACGATGTGAAAATAGAAAGAAATCAACTCTCAACTTCTAAACTTCCTTATCTACAAAAGATTTTTAAATGTATATACAATTAATTATTGTACATACCTCTTTACTAGTCTGTTCACATCATAGCATTTTTCTCTCTGTATTTTTTACTTCATTTGTATTTCAGATAGTTATACTTTCTGTCTTATTAAATAGGTATAGTTCATGTTTCATGAACATATTTAAGATGTCCTGGTTATTATACATCAGAGGCATAAACAATCACAACTACATTTTAGGAATTAGGTCAGGAACTTTTACCCAAGGTTTCCTGTCTGGACTTTCTTTCTCTCTCTTCCTTCCTTCCTTCCTTCCTTCCTTCCTTCCTTCCTTCCTTCCTTCCTTCCTTTCTTCCCTCCCTCCCTCCCTCTTTCTTTCTTTCTTTCTTTCTTTCTTTCTTTCTCTCTCTCTTTCTTTCTTTCTCTCTTTCTCTCTTCCTTCCTTCCTTCTTTCCTTCCTTCCTTTCTTTCTTCCTTCCTTTCTTTCTTTCTCTCTCTCTTCCTTCCTTTCTCTCTTTCTCTCTTTCTCTCTCTCTCTTTCTTTCTCTCTTTCTTTCTCTCTTTCTCTCTCTCTCTCTCTCTCTCTTTCTCTCTTTCTCTCTTTCTTTCTTTCTTTCTTTCTTTCTTTCTTTCTTTCTTTCTTTCTTTCTTCGAGACAGGGTTTCTCTGTGTAGCTTTGCGCCTTTCCTGGAACTCACTTGGTAGCCCAGGCTGGCCTCAAACTCACAGAGATCTGCCTGCCTCTGCCTCCCGAGTGCTGGGATTAAAGATGTGCACCACCACCGCCCGGCTGGCTTGCTGTCTTCCTTCCTTCCTTCCTTCCTTCCTTCCTTCCTTCCTTCCTCTCTCTGTCTCTGTCTCTCTGTCTGTCTCTGCCTCTATGTCTCTCTGTCTGTCTCTCTGTCTCCCCTCCCTCCCTCCCTCCCTCTCTCTCTCTCTCTCTCTCCCTGTGTGTGAGTGTGTTAGAAATTGAACCCAGAGCCTTATGCATTCTCAGAACACACTACCACTAAGCTATACCCCCAGCTTCTAATTTGTAATTTCAGCTTTCTATAATACTATTTCTCTATTACTGTGTATGGTTTTCATTAACACTTTTTATGGTATCTTCAGAAGTTATCATCTTGGAGTTAGAGAGATGGCTCAGAGGTTAAGCGCACATATTGCTCTTGCAGAGAACCTGAGTTTGTTGGGTGGCTCACAACTGCCTATAACTTCAGCTCCAAGGAATCTGATGCCCTCTTCTGGCCTCTGGGGTTACTCACACCTACAAACTGCTATGCACACGTGTATAATAAAAAATTGTCTTCTCTCAATGTATCTGTAGATTCCTACTTTAATTTCATGAACAAATGTGTAACACTAAGTTATCTTACTAAAGTGTTAATATTTTGAATTTGCAGTTTCTCTACAATATAGCAAAGCAAACATTTGAAAAGCATAGAAGAGAGGTGATGAACAGGAAATAGCTGGGGGTTTTTTTTCCCGCCATTTGTTGTTTTTTATTAAAAGTAACAGATTTTTCAGTGTAGGGGGAAATGGGTAACAATTTATTTTAAATGTTCACTCAGGGTTAGGTTTAGGGAAGGCAGAGTGCAGTGGTGTATGCTGTAGCACTCCAGATACATAGCATGTGGGTGACTTTCTGACTTTCCTTCTTCTTTTCTTTTCAGGTGGATAAAGTAGAGTCCTTCAAGTATAGTCAGAGTACTAAGGATAGCCTCCATGCCAAGTACAACACCAAAACTTGTGCCACGGTAGTGGGTGATGACCAGTGGGGACACCTCCAGTTGGATGCTACTTCTGTGTACCTGCTCTTCCTAGCACAAATGACTGCCTCAGGTCAGTACAAGGAGAGAGTTACTGTATGCCCCTAAGCTTGGAGCATCTACTCTGATTCTTTTGGCTTCCCTGTGGGTATTGGTCAGAAAATAAAATATCTTCAAAGAAGCACATTAGAAATAATGGGATTTTAAAAGTTTTGTACAGCTAGATAAGTTTTTTGAGGTCTAGGCAATATCTTATTGTGTTGAGAAACAAATTTGCAGTGCTAAACTAATTAATACTCTTTAAAAATAGGAACCTGGAATTCTTGGCTATGTCTTTAGACAGGCATTTTTATTATTTACTTATTCTCAGTTGCCAGGAGATAGGAAGGAGGGTTGAAGGTTTTTTTTTCTTATTTCCCATACTATACACTAATATGCCCGTGATTAGTGTAGCTACAGAACCACCCACTTTATATACTCTTTATGAGTATGATCTGGATATAAATATATGTTTTATTAGTAAACAATATTCTATGTAAGTAGTTTGTGATTATATTTTGATGCTTGATATGTAAAAGAAAATTGTAAGAAATATGGTAGCTCACATCTGTCTACAATTCTAACACTTGGGAGGCAGATGCAGAAGAATTGTTGCAAGTTCCAAGCCAGCCCTGATCTATATAGCAACTTCTAGGCCAGTCAAAGCTATGTAGTGACATCCTGTCTCAAAATAAACAAACAAACAACACAGTTAGAGATGGGAGCACTCCTATTCTATCCAGTTCCTAAACTTGATAAGAACATTGCCAGATCATTCTGAGTAAGTTAACGTATTTACACTACCATTTTTTCTGTGGTGCTGTGGTTTCAACACAGGGACTCACACATGCTAAGCAAGAACTCTTCCACTAAGCTAAAATCCTAGCTCTTTAAATTTTTTTTTAAGAGAGAGGGTTTCACTAAATTGCCCAGGCTAGCCTGAAACTTGTAATCTTCCTTCATCAGCCTTGAAATTAGCTGAGATTATAGGTGTGTACCATCATATCCAGGTAGTACCACACTTGTGTGTGTATCTGTAGTGCGTGTGTTCATATGTGGTTAGAAGTACATGTTTGTGTGTCTGCCTATGTGTGTGGAGGTCAGAGGTTGACATCAGGTGTCTTCTACCATTGCTTTTCATCTTATCTTTTGAAACAGGCTCTCTCAATGAACTCAAAGCTTAATGATTGCTAGACTGACTAGTGAACACTGGGAATCTGCCTCACTCTCTCCCCTTCCCCAAAGCTAGAGTTACAGATGTGCATGACTGTGCCCAGCTTTTCTGTGGTTTCTGAGGATCACAACTCAAGTCTTCCTAATTGCAAGGCAGGTACTTTTACAGCAGAGCCGTCTGCTCAGTCCTGAATCCTGCATTTTTGACATTTCAATTTCTTTGTCTTCCTGTTTGTTACTAAAGGCACCCAAAGTGGGAATCCCCTCAGGATATTCTTCTCTCTTTCTCTTTCAAATAAATGCTTGCTGAGAAACTCTTTAATTTTTTTCTTCTAGAACGCATAGCCTAGAGTCTGAATAACCTTTCTACAAAACTATGAATTGGCTACCCAATTAGTTTTTTGGGGGGGACAAGAAATTTCTTCCAGAATAAATATAATTTTGTTTTATTTCTTTAAATAGAATGGTAGTTATAATTTCATTTTGAAAAATACTTTATTTCCAACCCTGAGAGCTGTTTATTTTATTGTTTTTGTTTTGTTTGAGACAAGGTTTCTCTGTGTAGCCCTGGCTGTACTGGAATTTGCTCTGTAGACCAGGCTGGCCTTAAACTCAGAGATTCACCTGCCTCTGCCTCCCAAGTGCTGGACTAAAGGTGTGTGCCACCACTGTCTAGCTTTTCAAAAAAGGCAGGCACTGACTAAATATCTCTGATGGTTTTAAAATGTAATCCCCCAGATGGAAGCAGAGATACATTAAAAAGGCCCATGAGATATATTTATTAAACAAAAGTTTATTGATTCCTGACTTAATTAATTTTCAACTCAATCAGCTGACGTTGATAAGTGCTTGTAATACAGTGGATATTATTTGACTAAGTCTTTGAGAAATAAATATGAATAAATCAAAATTTACAATTCATAAAGGGGAAGTAATAATAATAAGTATATAACATAGAAGTTTGAAAGGCACTGGTCATCAAGGTAAGTTAGGGCTTGCTATTTGAGGACTGTATAGCATGCTAAATAGTTTGAAATTATAGTCTGCAATATGTAGAGAGCCATTCGATGAAGATAATGAAGGGACTTTAAGGTGGTTCATTCTACTAACAAGAAGATAGATTGGATGGGGGACATAATTAAGATGGAAGATTAGTAAAGACGTTAATGAAATACTTTTGCAAGAAATAATACAAATTTTGTATAGTACATTTGAATTGAAATTAAAAAGGAACTTTGTTAGATATAATTGGTGAAAAGAGTGTGAAAATTTTTCATAGAGTATTAGCAATGTTTTTGAAGATAGATTTACATAGAATTTGATTGCAGCTTATAGAATGGTAGCATGAAGAGCTCCATAGACTCCAGCAAAACAGCCCAAAATGCTGAAAATTTAAGAACAAACCAGTCCTTTGAAGCCATTGGAAATTGCCCAAAGGGACATACAGTAAGTAGAGAAGCACTCCAAGAAATGGAATTATTTAGAGCAGTGAGAGACTGTGGTATCTGGTCTCAGTCCCTCTCCTATCCCAACTCAGGATAATCGAAGCATTGTCTGAGGTGGCTATAGCCAGAACACAAGGCTTCCTCTCTCCTAAGCTATAGTGCAGTGGTTCTCAACCTTCACAATGCTATGACCATTTAGTACAGTTCCTCAGGTTGTGCTGACTCCCAACCATGAAATGATTTCCATTGCTACTTCATAACTGTAATTTTGCTAGTGTTACAAAAGGTAATGTAAATATTTTTGGAGCTAGAGGTTTGCCAAAAGGGTCACAGCCTACAGGTTGAGAACCACTGCTCTAGTTTAATGTTCCTGATTCTCCCTTAGAAAATAGGCTGGCATCATTTATCATTCTCCCAAGCTCTGTATTGCAGAAGCCCTAGTTCAGGCAAGTACAGCTTTGGGATCCTCATTACCCCCAGACACCAGTGAAGTAGAATCTGCCTTAGACAGAGCAGAGTGAGAATACTAGGTTGTCTGCCTCTTGGTTGGGTCAACCATCATCCTACACTGGAATATGCAAGCTGGGATGATCAGAAGCTCCATCTCCTGTCCAGAGCTTAGTGTGGAAAACAGAAATGGACATTCCAAAGGAAATGGACCACTGTACTCCACCAGTGCTGGAGCACTGGCACAGAAACAAACTGTAAAAGCAAAGCCCTGTAGCTCTTCTTAAGAAAATTAAGGGGTTGGGGATTTAGCTCAGAGGTAGAGTGCTTGCCTAGCAAGCACAAGGCCCTGGGTTCGATCCTCAGCTCCAAAAAAAAAGAGACTACTTTTTGGGCTGGAGAGATGGCTCAAAGGTTAAGAGCACCAGCTGCTCTTCCAGAGGTCCAGAGGTCCAGAGGTCCTGAGTTCAATTCCCAGCAACCACATGGTAGCTCACAACCATCTGTAATGAGATCTGGTGCCCTCTTCTGTATACATAATAAATAAATAAATCTTTAAAAAAAAAAAAAGAAAGAAAAAAATTAACTTCTTGAAGAAAGTTTGGCAAGTTCAATGCAGATTTTGGTTCTTAGTAATTAAGATGAAGGACCGGATAGATGACTTAGCAGTTACAAGTGCTGGCTGCTCTTCCAGAGAACTTGGGCTCAAGTCTCAGCCCCTACATGGTGGCTCACAACCATCTGAAACTGCAGTTGCGGGAGATTTGATGCCTTCTTCTGGCCTCTACAGGCACTGCATGCACATGGTGCACCCGTGCTGGCAAACCCCACACACAACAAAGTAAGTCTTTTTAAAAACATGTCTAAATAATTTAGATGAAGTTTACTGTTCAGTAACAGCAAGAAATTAAAAGACAGATTAGCTAGAAATTTTAACAAATCCAAAGAAAGCTAAGGAGTGCTTCTAGATGTTAGCTCAAGTATCAAAGACTTGACTCAAAGATTGTATGAGAAAGGGCCTGAGTTTAATTGTTTAAAATGATGGAGTGGGGCTGGAGAGATGGCTCAGAGGTTAAGAGCACTGACTGCTCTTCCAGAGGTCCTGAGTTCAATTCCCAGCAACCACATGGTGGCTCACCATCATCTGTAACGATATCTGGTGTCCTCTTCTGGCCTGCAGTCATACATGCTGTATACATAATAAATAAATAAATCTTTAAAATAAAATAAAATAAAATAAAATAAAATGATGGAGCAATTTATGTTTGGTGATTCTACAAAACAATAGAGTGATCAGTTGAAGTCAGTGGTGGGGGCTTACCTTGTTACCAATAGAGGCAGATATCTACCAGATCTTGGAAAAAGATAGTT
Organism: Onychomys torridus; assembly: GCF_903995425.1. Taxonomy (NCBI): domain Eukaryota; kingdom Metazoa; phylum Chordata; class Mammalia; order Rodentia; family Cricetidae; genus Onychomys; species Onychomys torridus. Next base: position 91,453,984 of record NC_050466.1, on the reverse strand, counting down.
AATGAGCTCCTCTCCCCAATAGCAACATTGTCTTCTAAGGATGACAGTGCATGTCCCCAAGGCTGTATCTTCTGAGGACTACCAGAGGCTATGTGCACTGGGGGAATGAATTTTACTGAAAGATGTAGCTGGAGTTTTTTCCAGTCCAGCCTGGGCCTGCAGCCACTCAGACCCAAGTAAACACACACATATTACTTATAAGCTGTATGCCCATAGAAGGCTTCTTGTTATCTAGTTCTTATATCTTAAATTAACCCATTTTTACTAATCTATAAGTTGCCACGTGGCTTGTAGCTTACCAGTACTTTTACCTCTTGTTTCCTCTGTGGCTGGCTGGCAACTCCTGACTCAGCTTTCCTAGTCTCAAAATCCTCTCTGCTTGTCCCACCTATACTATACTTCCTGCCTGGCTACTGGCCAATCAGCATTTTATTTATCAACCAAATCAGAGCAACACATTCACAGCATACAGAGGGGTATCCACAGCAGAAAGAGTTCAGTCAGATCCCTAAATAAACAAGAACAATCCCCAGAGAAGAGGGTATCAGGATCTAGTGTTCTCACAACATACTCTATAATAATACCCAGTTTTCAAACTAAAAGTTTAGACACAAAGCAAGAGGATTGGGAGTTCAAGGCCAGGCTCAACTGAACAGTGAGTTCAAGATCATCTTTGGATACATGGGGCTCTTTTCTCAAAAAAAAAAGAAAAGAAAAGAAAAGAAGGGAAGAAAAAAGAAAAAAAGAGGGAGAATTCTCTTGGATATGATAGCAAAAGCGTAAAAAGCTAAAGAAAAAAATCATAATTGGAATTTACCAAAATTAATATTTATGCTTCAAAGGACCCATTCAAGAAATTAAAAGAGAATCTATGTATAGTATGATGTCCATTTGTGATCCTAGCACTTGGAGATATAGGTAGAAGGATCCAGAGTTAATGGTCATCCTCAACTAAATAGCAAATTCAATGCTGACCTGTAAGACTTCATTTAAAAAACAAACACCTCTCTGTCTCGTGTATGTATGTATTTGTGTCATGTGTGTCTGTAAAATCAACCTATAGATATAGAAGAAAATATTTGCAAATCATATGTAAGCTATAGAGTATAAAGAATTCTCATAACTCATTATTTAGATTACCAGCATAATTAAGTCAGATGTGGTAGATGCTTCTAAACCTAGTAGTTGGAAGGTAAAGGTGTGGGGGTCTCAAGTTTGAGGGGTAAAGGTGTGGGGGTCTCAAGTTTGAGGCTATAGGAAGATCCTGTTTCAAAACAAAAGAGAAAAAGAAAAAAAATAGCTTCCTTTAAAATGACCATAGTGGGCTAGAAAGATGGACCAATGTTTAATAGCACTTGCTGCTCTTCCAGAGGACCTAGGTTCAGTTCTAAGCACCCACATGGTAGCTAACAACCATCTCTAACTTGAGTTCTAGACAATTTGATGCCTTCTTCTGGACCCCATGGACACAGCATACATGTGGTACACAGACATACATGCAGGCAAAGATACCCATACACATAAAAAAAGAGCTCAAAATATTTAAAAAGTGGCTAAAGGATCTAAATTGATTTTTCTTTAAAGAGTATATATAAACAACCACTAAGTACATGAAATGATGCTGTGCATCATTAGTCATTAGAGAACTGCTGACCTGAATCACCATTGGAACCACTTCAGCCGCTCCAGAACTATAGTAGTCAAGAAGACAGATAAAAGGTGTTGCTGAAGATGGGGAGAAATTGCCCCTTCATCCACTGCTCTGAGAAATGTAAAATGGAGGGAAGGAGGAGTCTTAGCAAATAAAAGTGCTTGATAATAAGCATGACTACCTGAATGCAATCCCTGGACCCATATCATGGAATTTGAGAACCAACTCCCCTCAAGTTGTCCTCTGACTTTGTGTACCATGGCATGCACACACACAAATAAATATAAAGGAAAAAATTTAATGTAAATTTGTACAACCATTTTGGAGAGCAGTCTAGTAATGCCTCAGAAGCTTAAATATAGAGTTGCCATATAATCTAGCAGTTTCTCTCCTACGTATTTAGATATTCAAGAAAAATGGTAACATGTTCACACACAAAAAGGTGTACATGAATATTTATAGCAGCAGTATTTATGATAGCTAAAAAGTAGAAACAATCCAATATCTATAACCTGATGATTACATAAATAAAATGTGGTGCATTCACACAATTCAGTATTTTTTGCAATAAAGGAAGTACTGATGCATCTCACAACACAAAGGGTCCTTCAAAATATGTGTTTGGTGAACAAACGCTGACCTAAAGCCTGCATACTGTACACTTCCATTTATATGAATGTCCAGTGAGTAAAGAATTACTTTCTGTGGTGATGAACATATCCCAACATTGATTGTGGTGGTGGATATATACTGTATACACAATAAAAACCATTATACTATATACTTGGGATCAATGAGCTATATGATAGTCTATCTCAGTAAAAATGTTTATAAACATATTGGGAAGAACAATATAAGGCAGTTATGCTGGACAGTAAGTACAAGTCAATGGAAATAAAGTTGATGTAAGCTGAGTTCACTAAGTCATCGCCATTTCTAGGGCCCTGAAGTGATAACTGACCAACTCTATCTTTTTCCTTCAGGACTCCATATCATCCACAGCCTAGATGAAGTCAATTTTATACAAAACCTTGTGTTTTACATTGAAGCTGCATATAAAACTGCTGTAAGTACTTGTTTTAGAATGGCTTAAATAATGGTTTTGTTTTTGACATACTGAACAACCCATTTCTTCTGATACGGTAAACCTTATAATAAACTAAAAAGGCTCCTAAGCAAACCACTTTCAATTTCTGTACTAAGATTTTCATTCCCCTGCTTGCCCTCTCATACGTGTTACAGCAATCAAGAGGGTCCAAATACTATGCTTTCATTTCTTTCAAATTTCATACCTCATGGTATGTACTCGGCAATCTAAGACTAAACTGTAGTCATTTTATTATATTACTATTTTAATTTAATATACTTTATTCAAGCCATCACTAGCCCAAGCTGGTCATGAACTCACTACATTATTTGTTTCTTCTGAGTTACAGGCATGGACTTCCATGACCAGTTTTATGTGGTGCTGGTATTTGAGCACTCTTCCAACTGACCTATATTCCCAGCCCCTTATGGTCTTATTTTCATTGAAATCTTAAAAAGAAAGCAAGATTACTGAGTGATGTTATGGGCCACTTCGCTGTACATAAAATTTATTCACGTGTTTATTGTTGGTATATTGATTTAGAATGTACTGTACAAAAGGTTTTTCTCTTATACACTACTATATGAAGTAGGTTTATATTAAGTCATCATCTATAATACTTTCCTGTATAAAATGTTATGTTTTACACTACAGAAATGTGTTTTTCCTTTAGATTAATATGAATTTTCTGTTGCTGTTGTTCATTAAGACTCTATTCATAATCCCCCAAATCTCAAATAATCCAAATGTTCATCAATAGGTGAATGGATAAACAAATTATAGTATGTCCATGAAAGGTAATATTTTAAACAATAAAAAAGAATGAACTATTGACCCATGCAAAAACAAAAAAAGTCGCTGGGTGGTGGTGGTGCACGCCTTTAATCCCAGCACTCGGGAGGCAGATGCCGGCGGATCTTTGTAAGTTCGAGCCCAGCCTGGGCTACCAAATGAGTTCCAGGAAAGGCGCAAAGCTACACAGAGAAACCCTGTCTCGAAAAAACCAAAACCAAACCAAAACAAACAAACAACAAAACAAAACAAGAAAAAACATAAAAAAATCTGAAAAGCATTATGCTTAGTAGAAGTTTCAACTGAACTCAGCATAACAAGATGCAATAAGACTAAGTGTGGACCCTCATCAAGACTGGTCAGTGCAACCCAGTAGGAGGAGATAGGTCCCTGAGCAGTCAAAAGAGTCAGAGACATCTCCATTCCCATTGTTAGGAGTCTAAAAACCCAAAGCTAAACAACCACAGCATGTATGCAGATGCATTCAGGCTCTGTGCTTGTTGCTTCAGTCTCTGAGAGAGCCCCTATGAGCCCTGCTTAGTGGATTCTGTGGTGTCCTTGACCCCTCTGGTGTAGGGGGACTTTTCTGTCCCATCAGCCTGCTCCTCAATCACAAAGAGGCTTAATATTAATTATAAATGCTCATCCAATAGCTCAAGTTTGTTACTAGCTAACTCTTACATTTTAAATTAACCCATTTATATTAATCTATATTCTGCCATGTGGTATTGCCTCTCTTTCATCTTGCACTTCCTGTTTCCTCTCTGTGTCTGGCTGGTGATTCCTCTGACTCCACCTTCTTCTCAGTGTCCTTAGTCTTGTTTTCCCACCTAACCTTATCCTGTTCAGCCATAGGCCAGTCAGCTTCTTTATTAAACCAATCACAGTGACATATATTTGCACAGTGTAAAGGAATATTACAAATTTCCCTTTTTGTCTAATTAAAATGAAGGTTTTTAACTTTAACATAGTAAAATTATATACAACAAAAACAGTTGTTGAGTAAGAATTACAGTTACAATATACAGTCCATTTGTATTTGGCAAATTTAGAGAAAATATTCTACTATTTATCTTTGTGAGTCTAAATTTTTATATGTAATTTACCTTTTATCATAACTAAGGAAAACTCTAAATCTAATTATTTAGTGTTTAATTCCATCAAAGACCCCAGAGGGTGAAATGTTACCTAATGACAGGGACATCTGGCTGCCTGGACAGTCACCCAAAATTCTTCTGTAATATTGGTACATCCATCTTCAGCCTACAGGCTTAGTATATCAGACAGACATTTTGTTTTTGTTTTTTGATTTTTCAAGACAAGGTTTCTCTGTGTAACAGCTCTTGCTGTTCTGGATCTCACTCTGTAGACCAGGCTGGCCTCGAACTCACAGAGATCCACCTGCCTCTGCCTCCTGAGTGCTGGGATTAAAGGCGTGCGCCACCATCGCCCTGCCTCTGACAGACATTTTTGAGAAGCAGGAAATTTTGAAGGACTGTCCTACCTTGTCTTGGCAAAGTTTGTTTGTTTGTTTGTTTGTTTGTTTGTTTTGGTTTGTTGTGTCCTGCTGGTCCAGTTTGGACAGTATACTGTCAGCAATTGAAGAAAGGGAAATTTTTTGCCATAAGGAGAGCAAATTCCATATGGCGTTTCTTTGATGCCCATCACCCCTTTTTTGAAGTAAATTAGTGCTGTCTGGAGCAGACATGTCTCTCTGTCATGAAAAGCCTTAGGTTACTAAACACCTTAAATGCCATATTCCATAGGTCTTTGAAGTGTTTGAAGACCATCCGTCTATCTAAATGTATCTGTGTATGACCTTGAAAACATACCTAACATTGCTATAAATTTGACTATTATAGATGACTATGAATCTGCATTTCTTAATTATAATTATATGTTTAAACAAGCTGTATAAACACAATACCCTAAACAAGAGTAGAAATATACATATAGTATAACAAAATTAACTTTAAATTTGTATCAGTAAACCAAAATCTATACCAATGTAACATATTTTGAGATTAATGTTTTTTTGATTAAAACAGATTCAATAATCTATGTTGCACGAATCCAAAATGGTCTTATAATAAAAACCTGGAGCCAGATATTGGGGTAAATGCTGAAAGATCAGAGGAAACAAGCCACAGCCACTTCTCAACTTGCCAAATCTTCAGCCACATCACTTCCTGTCCCAGCCTTCCTGGTGCTGGGATTAATGGCTTGTGTGCTTCCCAAATACTGGGAGCAAAGGCTTATTGTGTTGGCGTGTGCTGGTAGGATTTGCTGAAGGAGGCAGAGGCAGGTTGATCTCTGAGTTTGAGGCCAGCCTGGTCTTCAGAGTTGAGATCCAGGACAGCCAAGACTGTTACACTGAGAAACTCTGTCTCAAAACAACAAAAAAAAAAAGAAAAGAAAAGAAAAAGAAAAAGGTAAAGAAAAGGAAAAAGAAAGAAGCTATTTCTCTGTAACCTTATAATGCAATGCTGAGATTGGTTCTCCTTTGAATTCTTCTGCCTGGGTTTGAATATCTCTATGATCTGTTTTAACAAGTTTTCCTAAAACTTACCTTGGCACTCATATTAACCAATTTTTTAAATGATAAAACAAATGATCAAATAAATAATATTTATAATTGACATTACATAAAACCCCATCTAAATTAATTATCCTCTTATTTAATTGCTCCATTTTCAAACTGTCTAGCGTGTTATCAGAGACCAAAGTGGCTAAATCCTGTGGCCTTTGGCGCCCCAAAGCTTGTGGAGTTTGCTGCAAAGAGGCTGCAACAGAAACTTAGCTGGCAGGGTAGGGACTCTGGCCTGTGCTGGTGCAAAGCCACAGACAAGTGGCTTTTTTGTGAATTTGTTCTCCACGTTGGGCACCAGATGTAGCACAAATCTTAATTCATCTTGTAATAAAAAACTGGATCCAAATGTTGGGGTAAATGCTGAAAGATCAGAGGAAACAAGCCACAGCCACTTCTCACCTTGCCAACTCCTCAGCCAAATTCAGTCTGAGGATTCATGGAAACAGGATCTTCTCCCTTTTGGCTGAGGAGTTGGTGATTATTGTCTTTGAGAACTTGAAAGATGTCATTCCATACCATTGTGGCTTTTACAGTTTCTGTTGTGAAATCTATTATTCTAATGGGGTTTGTCTTTATATATAGCTTTCAGTATTTTTTCTTTGTTCTGTATACTTAATATTTTAATTATAGTACAATGTGGAAGGCTTTTCTCCTGGTCTTGTCTGTTTGGCATTCTAAATGCCTCCTGTATCTACGTGGCCATCTCTTTCTCTAAACTTGGCACATTTTCTGGTGATTTATTGAGTACATTTTTCTTTCATTTTTTTGAGACAGGGTTTCTTTCTGTAACAGCCTTGGTTGTCCTGGAACTCACTCTGTAGCCCAGGCTGGCCTCAAACTCAGAGGTCTACTTGCCTCTGCCTCCTGAGTGCTGGGGTTAAGAGTGTGCAGCACTATAGTCCGCTGAATACATTTTCAGTGGTGAGATCGAAGCATCTTGTTGTGCCAGTGAGCAGAAGTGCTCAGTGAGGAGCAAGGAATGTCACCAGTGCACAAGATAGATATAAACAAAAGGCACAGGAGCCTGTCTTAACAATTAACAATGTAAGCAACAAAATAGGGGTAGCATTCCATGATAAACCAGCAAAAACCTAGATATCCATAAAGGTATATAAATACTAATAACTGAATAAAGGGCTGGCAAGATGACAAAGTGCTTGCCATACAAGCCTGACAACTTGTGTTCAATCCCTGGAACACGTGTAAAGGCAGAAGGAGAAAACCAATTCTAGAGAGCTGTCCTCTGAATGCCATACATGTGCTACAGAATGAATGCGCACACACGCACACACACACTCACACACTCACACACACATATACTCACACCAATAAATAAACATGGAAAACAACTGAAAAAAATCAAGGATATAATGGACTGTCTTCTTTGGAGAAGGATTACAATTAATGACCATAGAAGTGATAAGGAAAATAGATCAAAGTTACCATCAAAATAGCACAGCAGTTATTTCTGTAAGCAATTAGGGGGAATGCTGAAGCAGTGGCTTGCCGTTTAAGAATAAGCAGGCTGTTTGCACGATCTTTAACTTGTTTCTCTGAGAAAGGGTCTCATCCCAGGATGGCAGCCATGTGCAACCCTTCCTGGTGATTGTTGTATAGTCTTGGACTGTCTCTCAAAATATTTATTAATTAAGCTGGGCGGTGGTGGCGCACACCTTGAATCCCAGCACTTGAGAGGCAGAGCCAGGTGGATCTTTGTGAGTTCGAGGCCAGCCTGGTCTACAGAACAAGATCCAACACAGGCACCAAAACTACACACACACACACACACACACACACACACACACACACACACACACACCAATTATTAATTAAAAAGTAAAATGGAAGAAGCCAGTATTAACCAAACTATGGACTGTATTTAGCTTTTACTAGTTTTTACTTAGTGTCAAAGCCCCAAGGGACAAGATTGGAGAAACCACTGTTGATGGAAGTCACTAAGGAGACGTGGCAGGAATGACATAGAATCTTGGAAAGTATAAAAGGCTACTAGTAGTCAGGCATGGTTGGAAGTGCGTATAATCCCAACTCTTGGGTGGTACAGGCATATGAAGTCCATAGTTAGCTCAATTGGTTAATTGAGTTGAGTTCTTAACTTTAACAATTGTGCTGTGGTTATGTTCAATGTTAACATTAGGCAAAACTAAGTGAAAAGTATGAGGGGACTCATTGTACTATTTTTGCAATTTCTGTGTAATTCTGAATCAGAAATAAAAAGGCCTTAAAAGTAATTTCAAATACTTTTATATTACAAAGGAAATGTGAACAGTTACGGCTAAGACTAGGTTCTGGAGTGCCATTCCCTGGAATCTACTCTTGGTTCTGTCACATCATTTGTGTGACCTTTTTGTAACTCAATTTTATCACCTGTAAAATGTGAGGATTGGGGAAGGTAGCGCACGTATTGTACACTTTCAGTACCAAGAGAGTAAGATTAGAATGTGTGTTTGACATCAAATACCAGCTACTGTTTAGCCTCCATGTGCTACACTTTATGGGAATTGCCTTTGGGGAAAACTTGAGAAGTGTTCTTAGATGAACTGAGTTCTATTTCTTAGACTTCCTGATTAAGTGTTGGAGACTCCCAACTTCCTAGAGGCCCCAATTTAAGTCATTGTCAGCTCCTTAATAGTGCGTGTGGATGAGTGTGTGTGTGTGTGTGTGTGTGTGTGTGTGTGTGTGTGTGTGTGTGTGTTTGTGTAGAAGATTTGCTACTATTGATGGTTTTATCCAAGGATTACATATCTAGTGAATGTTTAATGGTTATGATTTTCTAGTTATATCTTGATTATTTTATGCCAGGACTTTGGGATATGGGAACGTGGAGACAAGACCAACCAAGGCATCTCAGAATTGAATGCAAGTTCAGTTGGAATGGCCAAGGTACATTTTCTTTTTTATTTTTACCAAGTCTGGTCAGTGGAGTCTGGTTTACCTTTGTCATAGATAAAATTTTAGTGTACATGTGGACTCATCAAACTGTTCTTTAAACCACAGACAAAATTCAAATTCCCTCATGAAAATATGAATATATAATATTAAAAACTTTTTTTGTAAGTTCCAGATTTGGTATCATATGGCTTTTGTGGCCTGCCTATGTTTATATATCCTAAAGGACAACAAATTTCAAACTATATTCACCATCTTTGCCATTGAATAAACTAAGAGAAGCTCTTTCTCCCCACATAGTCCAGTCTACCAAGTTTGGTATCAGATAGTGATCTCTGAGTCCTCCATCTCCTCTACTCTCCTCTGCCTCCCATAACATCATCACCTTTCCACTTGCCTGTGCCTTTCTTATTTTCTCTAGAAACAGTAAGAATGTATAAAATAGGACAACAGGAGCAAGCGCAAACATTATTATGATAAATGTACACAGCTCAGTCATTCCTACTAAATGTTTAGGAAAGATGCTGATTGTTTTTCAAAAGGAAGTAAATACAGTATATACTTTTCATGTCATAATGATACTGCAAGTTTAAAACTAAGGCAAAGTAAAGTCTAAAAATGAAAAAGAAATGAAATACAATTCAAAGCAAAAAAATATTACATGGAATAAAGAGAACAAATGGGTCATAATAGACTTTTGATAGACCCTAGAATAAGAAAATGTGGTCTGGAATGCAGTTTCAATTAATAAAGAACACAATGTATTAGCAATACAAGACAAACAGATACAATTACATAAAGAAATACTTTAACAGCAAACATTGTGAGACATAGTAAGTTCTAGGCAAGTGTTCTAGGCTGAGTTTCATCTGTTGCTCCTTCCTTTTTTATCTTGAAATAATTTCAAACTAAAGAAGTTTCAAGGATGTCAGGAAAAATCCATACAGCATTCATGCAAGGTTTATTAATATTTGCTTTATCTTTCCCTCTTCCTGGTTATACACACATATGCATGCTCACTTGCACACGCACACACACACACACTTTTCTGAGCTAATTGAAAATGTACAAACTAGAGGTACGATGAATTACTACTACTTAACACTTCATTGTGAACTTCCTCAGACTCTCTGGCAACCTTGCTATGACCATCAAAATCAGGAACTAAGTGATATAACACAGAACTTACTCAGATATTAAAAATTATCCCAATAATTTTCATAAAATAAAAATCCTTCCAACACAGTATCCAGACCAGGATAGCAAGTTATATTTTGTTGTAACATTTTTTTTAGCTCAGCTAGTCTATAGCAATAATTTATAGTCTTGACTGTCATTTTTTAAAAATAGATTAGTTTTTGTTTGGTTGATTGGTTTGGTCTTAGGGCTGGAGTCTTTTGCCTACATACTCTACCACTGGTGTAGCCGTAACTCTAATACTTCACTTTTTTTGTTTGTCTGTAGTAATATCTCTGGTAGACCAGGATGGCCTTGAACTCAGTATTCTGCTGGAGGTAATCTTGAACTGATCCTCCTGCCTTTGCCTCCTGAGGGTTACATGTATGCAGCCCTACTCCATGCTTCCCACACCACTCCACTCCATGCCCCCTTACCTTTTGGTACCCAACTCTAGACTGATTATTCTGTGTAATATTTCTTCATTATTCACGTTATGTGTTTTTAGGAAGACCATCAAAAAGACACTGCTGGCTGGGCAGTAGTGGCACACGCCTTTAATCCCAGCACTCAGGAGGCAGAGCCAGGCAGATCTCTGTGAGTCTGAGGTCAGCCTGGGCTACCAAGTGAGTTCCAGGAAAGGCACAAAGCTATACAGAGAAACCCTGTCTCAAAAAACCAAAAAAAAAAAAAAAAAAAAAAAAAGACACTGCTGTATCCTTCATCTGTCATCAGGAAATTGCATGATGTAATTTGTCTTTGGTCACTTCATTAAGGTGTTGTCTGCTAGCTTAATCTACTGTACATCTGCTACTTTTACCATTCTTGTTAATGAATATTTTGTGCTTGCTCAACTTCTACTTGTCCTTTAGGTCTCTAAGTTTAGCTGGTATTTTTCCAGGGAAGCCACCCAGAACTACTTTGTGCTCCCAAGACAAGCAATAAATATTTGAGATAATATCTAACATTATTGACAGTTTAAAGCAAGTGAATGTAAAAACACATCTTTTAAAATTAAAGTATAAAAATTAAGATATTTTGTATTAAGAAGAGTACTGTCATATACTGCTAGTGATGAGCTATATTGGTATAATATACATAAAAAGCAGTTTAGCATTTGATCTCAAAAACTGTCCACACCTTTTAACCTACTGATTCTACTTCTAGAAATTAATGTATTTCAAAATGAAAACAAATAATTATTTGTAAGCTTAACAGTAAGCCTACTATATGCCAATCTATAGACTTAATATTGTTTGAAACACCATCCATGAACTCAAAAAATTACAGTTTGGCAAGAGATGTTTATCAAAGTGCCATTTCTACAATAACAAAATGGAAGATAGCCTAGATTTACAGCAATTGGTAAATGGCAAAATATATTTTATTACAGTCATATGAGAACATTATGCCAAAATAGAGTTTTTATAACAAGGAGAAACTTATGTATTAATTATAAAAAGTAAGATACAGCTAAGAGCAATGGTGCATGCTAATCATCCCACCACTTAGAATGCAGAGACAGGAGGATCAGAGTTCAAAGTCAGCCTGGGCTTTATGTGTATCTGAGGCCAGTCATGGCTACCTGAGACTATGTCCCACAAAAAACCAAAAACGTTAAAAATTCTTTAAAAAGCAAGATAGCAATGGTGAACAATTAGTAGAAAACATCAGTGATGTTAACAGTGGGCTGGTAAGATGGCTCATGGGTAAAAGTGCTTGTCATCCAAGCTTAGCTACCTGAGTTTGCTCCCAGAACCATGTAAAGGTAAAGAAAACCCATTCTACAAGTTGTCATCTGTCCTTCACACATGCACTGTAACACACACAACCGGAACTCACACATGTACATCACACACACATACACACACACATGTATGTTCGTTCATACGGTAATGTTAAAGGAAATACTAACAGGCTAAAATTCTCTTGAGACAGACAGGGTCTCAAAATATAGCCCAGGATAGCTTCAAATTTTCAGTCCTCCTGCCTCAGACAGTCACATGCTCCCACACTTGGCAATTATTATTATTATTATTATTATTATTATTATTATTATTAATTTTTTTTATTTTTCGAGACAGGGTTTCTCTGTGTAGTTTTGGTGCCTGTCCTGGATCGCACTCTGTAGACCAGGCTGGCCTTGAACTCACAGAGATCTGCCTGGCTCTGCCTCCCGAGTGCTGGGCATGCGCCGCCATGGCCCGGCTTTGGCAATTTATTTTAAAAGCATGATTTTACTTATATTTAAAACTAAAAAGATCAGCCTCTCAAAGTAGAGTCTAGTGATGGTGACCAGGATAAAGGGGAGGGGAAGAAATGATCAAGGAGTTCAAAGATTTAGGTAGACATGAGGAATAACTCTGTGGATCTGTTACTCTGTATACTCACTACAGTCTATGAAAACACATCGTGTATTTTTAAAAACATGAAAACTCCCCCTTTGCATTGCCAGCTAATATTTGTTTAAAAGTTGAATGTAGTATCTTTCTAGGGCATTTGCCTCTCTATGGAAACTATGAGTCAATGCCTAATAGTTCCTGAATTATCTTGCAGCCACACAACTATTAAAAAAAAAAAAACCACCACCACCACAACAACAACAAAAAACTTCTTTATTGACTCTTTGGAGTTTCACTTCATACACCCCAATTCTGTTCACCTTCCGGTCCCCCTATATTCTCCTCTCACCCCTGCCACACACCCCATAAGGAAAGAAATCAAAGAATGCAAGCAAGTGAAAAAAAGCAAAAGCAAAAACAAACAAACAAAAAAACCCAAAGCAAACGAAACACAAACCACAACAACAGAAAAATCTCGTTTCTCCTGCTTTCCTGTGTCTCTAACACCTCTTCATTCATCCTGGTGGCACTGGAGGCTTCAGTCTGCCATACAGGACTCCTCTTTGTCCCTTCAGTTTTACTGGCAAGTGTTTATTGCAACAAGTCACCGGTCTGGTTCAAGGCCTCTGATTTCTGGCACACCATCATCACTGGATCATACTGGAACTCCTCTGGGATATCCCTTGGCTGCCATGAGTCTTGGAGATCTTGTGGGTATCATTCCACAGGACCAGTCCCTTCACCAGCTCCAGCTAGATGGGGTAGTTGCTAGGGTAGGTCAACCCAAGGCCCGGCTGTGGGCATGGATGATAGTCAAGCTGGTCAGTCTGGGCCACTGGGGCCACCCACCTCAGGGAAAGGTCGAACAGTATCAACTCTTTTAAAAAAAATTGCAACCAACTAGCAACAGACCAGGAACTCTGTCAACTAATTATATACCATCCAAAATCTATAACCATGAGCCATTAAATACTCAAGTAGGCAAAATATCTCTTTAAAAAATTCAAGAAGGCTCATTATTGAGTGTTGTAACTGGGTAGTAATTAGATACTTTAATCATCATAATAAGTACAAAAAAGTAAAGTTTTATCAGAATTGGCATGGAAGACAGAAAATACCATTAAATAATTGTATCACTGTAGAAAACACAAAATGTCAACATTAGAAAGAGTTCTGAAATGCAACTAAACAAAGCAATAATATACTTTATATATTTATATTTATATATAATATACTTTACATATTTATATATATACAATAGTATATAAAATTGATTATATTTCTACATACCCCAAAGTGGTTCTTGAATGCAGTTTTTAAAGGCGGTCTTGTATTTACAGAACTAATGTAACACATATTACATATATATTTATATTTTACTTAGAATACACAAAAATATGAGCAATTCATTTCATGAAAAAAATTATAAAATTTTGAAAACATAAACTTGCTTTGAGTTCACCAATAAATAGCCAGAGAGAAAATGAGGAGGAAAATTGTACGTGTAGAGAAAAATTAGCAATGTACCATGAGATAGACACACACACACACACACACACACACACACACACACACTCACTCACACATACACACACACACACACTCACACACACACTCACACACACACACACATACACACACACACACACACACACTCAACACACACACACAGAGTGGAGGTGGGAGTGATGGGAGGTCATAATAAAATCCTCTGTTTTGGGATTAAGTTTAAATTTTTAATTGAGAATAAATATCCATTTTTTATTTAAATTTTTTGTTATTTTATATACTGTCCCCAGTTCTCCCTCTTTCCCTTTCTTCTGACCCCATCCACTCCTCAGAGGGGGTTAGGCCTCCCTTGGGTAGTCAACAAAGCCTGGCCTATCAAGTTGAGGCAGGAACAAGACCCTCCTCCTTGCATCGAGGCTGAGCAAGGTGTCCCACCATAGGGAATGAGCTCCAAAGAGCCAATTCATGCATCTGGGATAAGTCCTGGTCCCACTGCCAGGGGCCCCACAAACAGATCAAGCCACACAACTGTCACTCACATTCAGAGAGCCTAGTTTAGTCCCATGCAGGTTCCCCAGCTGTCAGTCCAGAGTCCATGAGCTCCACTAGTTCAGGTCAGCTGTCTCTGTGGTTCCCTCCACAGTGATATTGACCACCCCCCTTGCTCATGTAATCCCTCCTCCCTCTCTTCAACTGCTATCCAGGAGCTCGGCCCAGTGCTTGGCAGCCACACAACTGTTAACAATGTGCTCATTTCTTCTTTCTTTCCCTAATTTTTTAGACAGGGTCTGACTATGTCAATGTTTAGCATTTTTGTTGTTGTTTGTTTTTGTTGTTGTTGATGTTTTGTTTTTTGAGAAAGGGTTTCTCTGTGTATCCCTCACTGTCTTTGGAACTCACTCTGTAGACCAGGCTGGCCTTGAACTCACAGAGATCCACCTGCCTCTGCCTCCCGAGTGCTGGGATTAAAGGTGTGCACTACCACCGCCCAGCTGTTTCCCATTTCTTATGTGCTAGTATCTTAATTGGAGCCTCCCTGCTGAAAGAATGATTTTCCTACAAATTCATAAGCCATGTCTGAATTACTCTTTGAAAGCATGCTGCTTGACTGGATAATGATACGAACTCAATTTTAATTTTCCCTTGGACAGTATGGGAGACAAAGTGAAAATCATAAGCTCCTAGGAAATAAAGAATGTTTTATTTTACGTTCCATTAAAGATATTAAAAAGGAACATCACATAATGTTGATAATAGGAAGAAGAACTATGTATCACTATTTTTAAAACACTTTTAAAATTATTTATTATTATGTATACAGTGTTCTGTCTGTGTATGCCTGCAAGCCAGAAGAGGGGAACCAGACCTCATTACAGATGGTTGTGAGCCACCATGTGGTTCCTGGGAATTGAACTCAGGACCGCTGGGAGAGCAGTCAGTGCTCTTAACCACTGAGCCATCTCTCCAGCCCGATTCTTCTTTTACTTTTTTTTTTCCTGAGACAGGGTTTCTCTGTGTAGCCCTGGCTATCAAGGAAAATGTAGACCAGGCTGGCCTTGAACTCAGAGATCCATCTGCCTCTGCTTCCTGAGGGCTGGGATTAAAGGTGTACGCCACCACGGCCTGACAGCAGTATATATATTTTGTTTGTTTGTTTGTTTTGTTTTGTTTTTCGAGACAGGGTTTCTCTGTGTAGCAGTGTGCCTTTCCTGGAACTCACTCTGTAGACCAGGTTGGACTTGAACTCACAGATGATCCACCTGCCTCTGCCTCCATAGTGCTGGGATTAAAGGCGTGCGCCACTACCGCCCAGCCCCTATGTATCATTCTTGATTATCTTTTCTGGTTTTCAGTTCTGGGGATTGAACCCTGGGCCTTGTACATACTAACCACGTGCTCTGCCACTGCAGTTGTCCTTTCTTCCCTTGCTTTTTACAGGCAGCCCTGGAAGCACTAGACGAATTAGACTTGTTTGGTGTGAAAGGTGGGCCGCAATCAGTTATCCATGTCCTGGCTGATGAAGTACAACACTGCCAGGTAAGGAAATAATGGACCATGTTACAGCAAATGGTATTCTTGCCCAGAGTCAGACTTAGCACAAGCTTTAGCTTAAAGAGAGCAGTTCACCATGTTATTGTTACCATGTGATCAGAAATGTCTTTATCAAGCATTCTATACTGAGATAAACCTGATACTAGCATGAGCTGTAAGATATATCATGTTTGTCTTAGTCAGTGTGCTGTTGCTGTGAAGAAACACCATGACTACAGTAACTCTTATAAAAAAGCATTTAATTGGGGCTGGCTTACAGTTCAGAGGTTTAGTCCATTATCATCATGGAGGGGAGCATGACAGCGCACAGGCAGATGTAGTGCTTGAAAAGGAGCTGAGAGTTCTACATCTGGATCTGCAGGCAAGAGGGAGAGAGATACAGACACTGGCTTGGGCTCTGAAACCCCAAAACCTACCCCTAGTGACACACTTCCTCCAACAGGACCACACCTCTTAATCCTTCCAATCCTTTCAAGTAGTTCCACTCCCTGGTGACCAAGCATTCAAATATATGAGCCTCTGGGGTCATTCTTATTCAAACCTCCACATTCCACTCCCTGGATGACATAGGCTTGTAGCCATAAGATAATGCAAAATTGCATTCAGTCCAATTTCAAAGATCTCCATAGTCTATAATAGCCACAATACTGTTTAAAAGTCTAAAGTCCAAAATCCCCTCTGAGACTCATGGCAATCTCTTAATTGTAAAAGCAAAAGCAAAAAGCCGATCACATGCTTCCAACATACCATGGCACAGAATATACATTACCATTCCAAAAGGGAAGAAAGGGAGCATAGTGAGGAAATAAATACTGG
The DNA here is from genome assembly GCF_903995425.1 of Onychomys torridus. Taxonomy (NCBI): domain Eukaryota; kingdom Metazoa; phylum Chordata; class Mammalia; order Rodentia; family Cricetidae; genus Onychomys; species Onychomys torridus. Next base: position 91,437,062 of record NC_050466.1, on the reverse strand, counting down.
ACCAGAGTAAGACCAAAACCCAGCGGGCCAAACTCCAAACTCTGCATCTCCATGTCTGATGTCAAAGGGCTCTTCAGCTTTGCTGACTGCAACACACTTCTCTCTCTTAGGCTGGCTCCCCTCCCTGTTGGCATTTCTCAGCAGGTATCCCACAGCTCTGGCATCTCCAACATCATGGGGTCTCCAAGGCAATCAAGGGTTCACCTTCAACAGCTTCATGCAATGGCCTCAGTGGCTTTTCTTAGCCATGGAGAGAGAGATTCTACAACCTCTTTCTTGTATCCTTGGCTTTTAAGCCAGAACCGCGTGGCTGAAACTGCCAAGTTCTGCTGCTTGCTGGGGCTGGAACATATCCTTCATTTACATCTGCATCAGCTTTCTGTTTTCTATGGTTTCCTTCACTGCTTAAATTTTTCTTTAATTCCTTTTCACAAGTTAGAAGCTTAGCTGGGCCGTGTCTTGCCCTGAGGCCACCTCTTCCCTTTATTGTATTTAGCATCAGGCTTTCTTTTAGCTTTTTATCCCCCTTAGCACTAGACTTAGCACCATTCCACTTCCTGGTACCCCCTTTCTCCCCAAACTATACATTTTGTATTTTTCTTTGCTCGGCTTGCTCCTGTATAGATCTGTGTAAGAGTGAACATTAATAACCATGCAACAGAGTCTACACTAGACTGTTTTGAAATCTCCTCTGTCAATGCCACTAATCCAAAATTCTTCAATTTAGCCTCTGGCAGACTTTTGCACAAGGGCATAAAGCAGCCACATTCTTTGCCAAAATATTATAAGAATAGTCTCTAGGCCACTAACTAATATTCATCTTCTTGGAAACCTCTTGAGCCAGGCTGTCATAATCTACCTCTACCTTGTTCTCAGCACCACTGTTTTCCATGTTCCTACTGGTGTTGCCCATTAAGCGCATCTTAAAGTGTTCAATGGCTTTACTAATCCAAAAGTCACAAAGTCCACATTCCACCAACAACATGACCAGGCCTGTCACAGTAATACCCCAGTCCCTGGTACCAACTTCCGTCTTGATCACTGTTCTATTGCTGTGAAGAGACACCATGACTACAGCAACGCTTATAAAGGAAAACATTTGATTGGGGATGGCTTGCAGTTTCAGAGGCTTAGTCCATTATCATCATGGTGGGAAGCATAGCAGCATGCAGGCAGACATGATGCTGGAGAAGGAGCTGAGAGTTCTACATCTGTATCTGCAGGCAGCAGGAAGGAAAACCACTGGGAATGGCTTGGGCATCTGAATCCTCAAACTACCACAGTGGTCCTCTTGTCTCAGGTCAAATTAAAAATGTATCCACTTATCCACTGCTAGTGTATCAAGAGCTTGTGGTTTCTTTTTCCAAGAATTATTTTTTTTGTAAACATCAAAAGGAAACAAGATATAATCTGTTTTAAGTGTTCTGGACAGTGGTCTGAAACAGTCTCTGGTTCCTGGTTGTTTTCTGGTTAGATATTTGGACATTAGACTGTCACTGTGGTAAAAGTTCATCCTTAGTTTTGTTTATGATTGCTGCCTGTATTGAAAGTTTCTTTTTTCTGGTATGTGAAATTTTTCCTTTTATTCAAACCCTGATTATATCCTGTGGTAGTCCAGTGAATATAAATCCAACTTCTAATTTTGAAAACACTTTCTGTAGATAAAATACGCAAGTCTTTTTGAGCCAAAGCCCTCACTTTGACCTTTTTTTTGGGGGTGGGGGGTTTCAAGACAGGGTTTCTCTGTGTAGCTTTGGAGCCATTCCTGGATCTCGCTCTGTAGACCAGGCTGGCCTCAAACTCACAGAGATCTGCCTGGCTCTGCCTCCTGAGTGCTGGGATTAAAGGCGTGCGCCACCACCGCCCAGCCTCAGTTTTGCCTCTTAACCAAGGTATTTAGTAATAAAGCATATTTTGCTATCTTTCTCGTAGTCGATCCTGAATTCACTACTGCCCCGGGCCTCAACATCCAAAGAAGTTGATGCTAGTCTGCTGTCAGTGATCTCTTTCCCAGCCTTTGCTGTAGAAGACAGCCATTTGGTGGAGCTCACCAAACAGGAAATCATCACCAAGCTTCAGGTATGTCCACGTGTGCCTTTCTTCTCTTTAGGGCTGGGACGCTAAAGGAAGATTAGTGCTTTTAGGGCCTTTGAGTATAACATATGCCAGGAATTTCAAGGAACCTTTCCTATTCCAAGTCTCATGTTTTTCTACAAAACTTTTACTGTTAAGAATGGTACATCCACTTTAGAAAACATTTGGCATATTCTTATGAATTTAAACATATATGTAACATGTGAGCCAACAAACATCCTTACTCCTCAGTATCTACCCTTAAAAATGGTAGTTTACACTCACCAAAAAAAAAAAAAACCCTCACAAATGTCTATAGCAGCTTCAGCCATAATTGCAAAAATCTGGAAACAGCCTTCAATTGAGAAACAAACAGATTTTACTAGATCCCTATTCAATACTACTCAGCAGTAAAAAGAGCAAGTTAATAATCTCTGAGATAGTATGAATGATTCTTTTTGTTTGCTTTTCTTTGTTCTTCTCTTCTACAATACATCCTGACCACAGCCTCCCGTCCACTTCATCTACCTCCCCCCCTCTTCCCAAGACCCACTGCCCCTCTGTTTCCCTTCAGAAAAGAGCAGGCCCCCAAGTGACAACAACGGAACATGGTTAAAAAGATGCAGTAAGACTAGACACAAACCCTCATGTCAAGGCTGGAGGAGGCACTCCAGGAGGAGGAAAGGGTCTGATTCTTCAGTGCATTTTGCTGAGAGGAAAGAACAGATCACAGAAGCTATGTGCACTGCATGATTCCATTAATGTGACACTTTGAAAAGGGTGATGAAAGGAAGTTGGAGGGAGAAATTATCTAGGAAGATAGAGAATTTTGAGCATGATGGGACAATTGTCATGGTAGACAATGACTAGGTTTGTTCAGTCTCATGAAATTGTACCACAAAAAGTAAACAGTATCAACCAAGATGTGGTAAGAAAAGTGAAATTCAGATTAGAAAGTGACTCTTAAATTCATTACAAATAAATTGAATAACTGTACTGAAGAGGGTAAAGAAGAAATTACCTAAATCTTGTAAAACTGGCTTTTTTTTTTTTTGGACTGGTGACTGTAAACCCAAGACAAAACTAACCATATATAAACACTGCACCCTAGTTCATGGGTCAGAAAACTACATCCTGTGGACTGGCCAGTTGTCCTTGTAAATAAAGTTTTATTAATCCAGCCATGTCTCTGTACCATCTACTGCTCCTTTCAAATAGCAGCGCTCAGTAGTTTTAATAGAGGCTACATTGCCTGAAAAAAACTGAAGTATTCATTCTCATCCCTTTAATGTGAAGTTGACAAACTCCTGCTCTAGTTGATAAAATTGTTCCTCAAAGGGGTTGAGCAAAAAAGTATGTAGTATGCACATTAAGTTTTCTCATTATTGAAGAAAGATATTGCAAATGGATCACAGGGAAAGCTAAAATGAACTCTTATGCTGGGTAAAAGTAGGAGCTATTATTGTGAAAGTGTGTGTGTGAGAGTGTGTGCTTGCATCCATGTGTGCGTGGGGGAGAGAGAGAGAGAGAGAGTGGGAGAGAGAGATACAGAAACAGACAGACAGACAGAGAGTTTAATATAGGGATGCATGCCTATCTTTGTGTTGAGGTTGTGTAGATCTTGGTTTTTGAATACCATTTCCCAAAAAATCCCTGATAAATGTTTGATTTGAAGATCACATTAGGGAAGATACAAACGATCAGAAGCATCTTCAGGCTTTAGAAAGTAAAGAGCTCAAAAAAGGTGGAGGATGGCTGGGCATAGTGCCATGCACCTTTAATCTCAGCACCTGAGAGGCAGAGACTGGCAATCCTCTGTGAGTTCAACACCAGCCTGGTCTACATATTGAGTTCCTGAACAGCCAAGGCTACATAGAGAAACTCTGTCTCAGACCCCTCCCCCAAAAGAAGATGGTTAATGTCAGATTTCTTTTTGCAGTAAATGGTAATTAATACAGAGAGCCACAACTGGACAAGGTGCAGAGAGTAGGAGCCTTTGGAGCACACAGCCCTAAATGGGATGTCTCCGTCAAAACCCTCAGCTCAAGTTTCAGGGATCTGTGTGGAAGAGGAGACAGAAGGAGTTTAGGAGCCAGAGCTGGTAAATGACTCAAAGGAAACAGTGCCTTCCAGCCATGGTAGGACTGATACCACATGAACTCACAGAGACTGTGACAGCACACAAGACCTACCCAGGTTCAAACCAGACAAGATCCTAGAACAGAGAAGGGAAAAGGGACACAAAATACCATCCTTAACCGAGAAGCTGTTTGCAGCTGATATCTGCTAGGAAGGAAAACTCAGTTGTTTTTTTTTTTTCTCCAGTGGAGTGACAGTCAGTATTATCAATCACACTCCAGGGTAGGTCCCAAGACAACACACAATGGATGCCATGTTCTTTATTTTGGTACTTTTTTTTTTTTTATCTTACTGCTTTTCTGTGTTTTTTTTTCTTTCTTAGAGAAAGAGAGAACATGAGGTTGGGTGCATAGTGAGGAGGTGGGAGGGATCTGGGAGGAGTTGGGGGACAGGAAAGAAAATGATCAAAATGCTGTATAAAAAAAACTGCATCTGAAAAACTGCAAGAGCCAGAGGAACAGGGACTTTGCTGTGAGATTGTGTCTCCAAGGAATGTCAGAAGTTATAGCCATAACGTCTCACCAATGTGTCTGCCTAACATGAGCTGAACAAGGACAATAATAATAGAAATTTAAAATGGGAGGGGCCTGTGAAAGAGGGAAAGCCTACAAGGCCTCAACCCTACGCAAAGACTACAGGAAACTAAGAAATGCTGAGAGTGGGAGAAATGGTCTTTTCTAGGGAAGAGCACACCAATACCAAACTGTCAGCTGTGAAGACTTGTATTGTACAGACAGAGCAGGTGTGTGTGTGTGTGTGTGTGTGTGTGTGTGTACACAAGCAATTAATGAAAAAGAGGCCATGAATTTGAAAGATATCAAGAAAGGGTATATGGGAGAGTTTTGGGGGACAAGGTAATAATTGTATTATAATCTCAAAAAATGAAAGAAATAATTAAAAAATAAATTACCAAAAAGATAATTATATGTATTAACTATCAAAGTATTAAAAGCACATTGATAAATCAAATAAACAGCAATCTTTACCCTTCTGGAATAATATTCTGGGGGAAAGACAAAATAAAATGTCAAGTAGACTATATAGTAAATTAGTTATTGATGAGTATCAGAAAAAAGGAAAGCAAGCAGAAGGCATGGAGAAATTGTTCTGGAATAGAGAGGCCTTTCTTTTCTTTTCCTTTATTTTCTTTTCCTTTCTTTTTCTTTCTTTCTTTCTTTTTTTTTTTTTTCCTGAGAAAGGGTTTCTCTGTGTAGCTTTGGGCCTTTCCTGGAACTCGCTTTGTAGACCAGGCTGGCCTCGAACTCACAGAGATCCGCCTGCCTCTGCCCCGCCCCCCCCCCCCCCCCCCCCCGCCCCAGTGTTGGGATTAAAGGCGTGCGCCAGCACTGCCCAGCTGAGAGGCCTTTCTAACTTACACTGTGACTTATCCACAACTTAGCATTGTTTCAGAAATGAGAAAAGCTTTGAATAAGGAGTAAGTCATTGCCAAATAGCCTTAGTGTCTCTGCGACAACAATCCTCTGCCAAACCACAGCCTAAACAGGAAATTGTTTCCTTTGGGCTCTCTCTCCTCTGCTGGCAAATACTGCCCTGGTGCCAAATACAGCATAGTGGGTCCTGGGAACCAGTGAGGGCATACATCAGAGCAAATACCACTTCATGGAGCAGAGCAAGGTTGGAAACTCCATCAGCCAGTAAAGAAGTAGCATTCCAAGACCAAAATACTTTAATGTACTTGCCCCTTTTTTAACAGCCTGGAAGTCCGGCTCCCAAGACTGTTACCCAGGGTAACTCAGAAAGACTTCTCAAGAGTGGGGATAGAAAGATTTCTTATCTATCATAATTCACACTCGTACAGATGGTAATTTTCTCTTTTACTTCATCTTGAAAAATCCTCTCTGAAAATCTCTCTTGATCCACATAGTTACATTCAGCATTGTTAAATTCTCTATAAGTTCTCCACACAGCCACATGCCTCTTTTGCACACTTACATCTCTTTTCTATGCAGCTTTATTTCCCTTGTCTCTGTTACAAATCTGCACACAGCTGCAGCCATACATCTCATTTACATGGCTCTCTCATCATACAGCCACATCTCTTCCTGCAAGCCATACATTTCTATATACAGTTACATCTCTTTTTCTATAGCTCCACATCTCTCTTCCATACACGTTCCTTCTCTCTACCCTGCTACATTCCTTCACACACTACTACATCATTCCCTCACTCTTCACTCACTCACTCTCTCACTCATTCACTCTCCTCTATGCACACATCTCTCCCCTACCTCTCTTTTCTGTGTAGCTACACAAGCTCTCTCTTCCACAAATCTACCCATCTTCTACCTTCTACTTTCTCTGCACACATCTCCTGCTCTCTCAGCACACACATGCATGCACTTACACCTCTGTCCAGCTCTTTATACAGATATACATCTCAGGAGAATCTCTTCCTGAAAATCTCTCTTGCTCTCTCTCCTATCTAGCTACTCATCCTCTCTCTCAGCTCTCTCTGCACACCCACACACACACTCACACACTCCCTCACTCCTCCCTGTCCTTCTCATAGCCAAACTCTGGACAATTGTATGTTACATTTTCAGAGTCTGACCCATTCTCATAACACATACAGTTTTTCTCAGGCTAGAGATGTCACACTGACCAGCCAGTGAGTAACTCTTGGCCATGCACACAGCTCTTCACAGACAGAGAATGACATTGAAATTCAAGACTTAACAATAGCAGTTAGTTGGCTGAACCTCGAGTGGTAGGGGTACGTGCAGAAAGAGAATTACTGCAGGGGGTTATGTCTACCAAAGTTGCTTCACATCTGACCTTGATTTGGCAGTAAACACCTGGAACTTATATTTGTGTATTCTCTGCAGGAGCAGCGAGTCTGTTTGGAATTTGTTCCGAAATCTAAAATTAGCTGTCTTTGTGACCTAGAATACTGTTACTTTTCTGTGTCAGTTATGAAAAATATTCTAGTATTATTTCTAATAATTAGAATTATACAGATTAAACAGAAATCATTTTCCTAACCATCCACAGCTATATGTGTGCCTAAAGATGGAAAACACACTACCAATGGGCTGTGGAAAGAACCCCACAGCTGTTCTTTTTTTTAGGGAGGTAAGTGGTGGCACATGAGAAAATTACAGACAGAAAACAACCAGTTTCCATAGCCAGTGACCCCATGGACTTTGGCTAGTGGCACCCCCCAACAGAGTTATTTGTCTGGTGTGTCAACCTGTTAAATATTAGTTGTCACTCCCACGGCCCTCAGCACCCTTTCTAATTTTTGTCCCCTTTGTTCATTTAGATAGCTGAAAATATTCAGGTCTCTGCATTTGTCCACACCTATTATAGACCCAGGTTCTCAAACCACATATTGTGTAACTCAACGCTAAGGTTGCAAAGAATCTGAATGTACAGTGACCACAAGTTATAGACATGGCAAATGTGTAATGAGCCTTTGTGGCACTCTTACCTTTGCATCACCGTGGGACTTCAATGCAGCCTTGTTTCTGAACACACACGAGCACTCTGTAATAAGCATGCCTCATGCCACACAATGCCAACCAATATTGCCCAAAGCACCTCAACTCAAAATCACAAATGTTATGTTATAAATTGCAGTGTGTTCACTATACCACAGAGTTCTCTGCTCTCATAGAAACATACTGATTTAATTATAGAATGAAGACTTAATATTTTCCTACTATCATCCCTCAGTATATTTCAAATGAGTATGTCTTTGGATTGTATTGTGTTAAAACATTTGATTTTTAAATTTTCTGTTTGAATTACTGACAAGTTTCAGAAAAAAATGTTAAATGAGTTTAGTTTTAGATTAGGGCAGAATTTACAACGATATCTGAAATGTTCTTAAATATAATTATGCTATTTTGTACTATGTATTTATGCAAAGTCACTGTCTTAGTATTGATGATAAAATCAAAATATCAATCATTTCTGAAAAACATTGATGTTCTACATCCCATAGCATCAAATATTCAGATAAGGTATCATTGTTTAAATAAAAAAAAGCAGGCACATCCATTTGATCAGTATGCAGTTTTGTCATTTTTAATAAAGAGTTAAATGTAAAATAAAATTCATAATGATTTTTTATCATTAAACATTAAACAAAAAGGCTATTTAATGTCATGAGGCCACAGAAACCAACCAGAAAGGATTCCTAATAGAGTAAGAACTATTTGAACAACAAAGTAATTACCATAGCATTGTCTTATAACTCAAAGAAGAAATGAAGTTATCTATGAGTCTATGCAGATAACAATAAATACAGTTACAAGAGGGAAAGTTATAGTAAAGAATTCTAAGAGATACAGATTAAAGAAGTGATTAAGTTTACTATCACCAGTAATAGGACTAGTGCCCCCTCAAGCAGTATACTGAGGCCATATCACCATTGTGATGCGCTTCTCAATAATATAGACCTTCAGTCTCATGGAAAAACCAGACAAAACTAATTTGAAAGACAATTTAACAACTAACTGATGAAGACTTTGCAAAGTGTGAAGTCGGATAAAGCAAGGAAAGAATGTGGAACTGTCATAGATTAGAGAAGATGAGGGAGCTAGGACAACTAAATATAACGTGAAATTCTTTTTTTTTTTTTTTTGAATGTATATGTGTATGTGTGTGTACTGTAGAGGCCAGAAGTTGATGCCAGTCTCTCCCTCAATAGTTGAATTTTTGAGATAGTCTCTCACTGAACCTGGAACTCACTGATTGAGCTAGACTGGCCAGTAATCCCCAAGAACCCTCCTATGCCTGTCTTTCCAGCCCTGTGGTTACAGGAACTGCCACCACATCTAGCTTTTTACCTTGGTGCTGGAGATCACAAACTGGGTCCTTATGATTGCACAGGAAACACTTTACCTACTGAGCCATCCTGCAAGTCCTGTAGTGTGGGATTTTGAACTGGATCCTGGAATAGACTTAAAAAGGACAGTGACGGAAAACACAGTGTAATCTAAATAGGTTCTATAATTCAACTAGTATTAGTATATCGAAATTAGCTTTTTACTTCTGATGTGTGTTCTGTAGTTACATAAGTTAATATAAGGAGACTATTTTAAAAGTGAGACTATGTAGTATTTGTATGTTTTGTAAGTCTAAAATAATCTAAAAAGTTTACATATATTTAAAAAATAAACTATGGTCTTTTAGGAGCTGTGTGTACCATGGGAAGGACTGCACAGATTAGTAATTAGCTTATAGTACACTTGGCATGCTTCTTTGGGGAAGAACCTATAACATACTTCTTGTTTGAAAGGACATTGCTGCTGCTGCTGCTGCTGAGCTGTTTTTGAGTACTGTGTCTGTGTTGGTGAAAGACCGATACATGGAGGTGTTTGAGGATATGTTTCTGCTTATAGAGTCATACAGATGTACAAGCTTCAAGGCCCTTTTCTCTGTGTCCCCAGGGTCGCTATGGTTGCTGTCGTTTTCTACGAGATGGATATAAAACTCCTAAAGAGGTAGGTTTCTTTTCACCACAGGGAAATAGGACAGAATTGTCTCTGTTCTTTGTAGCCTCATTCAGAGATAACAGTTACCTCACTGATAGAATTTTTGCAGATCATTAAAAGGAAGAATAAGTTTGTTATATTTCTTCAGTTCTGCTGCCAAGTTCTGACATTGGTAGTAAATAAGCTATCAATAAAATATCGAAAAGTAAATATAATAAAGGAAATGCAGTCTTGTCTTTTCTTTCAGAACTACTGATGGATGCTAAAATCTGTGGACAGAAGTTTTAAAATACAAACAGTATTTGCATGATCTCCAAATGTGCCCCCCAATATTGAATCAATACAAAAGGAAAGGCACTTTGCAGCAGTGCATCTTTTTGATTGTCTATCATAGTCCATTTTCTGTTGTCAGTGACACAGTACCACAGACTGAGTTGTAAAATGGGCTCACAGTTCTGTAGGTACAAAATCAAGGGGTCCACATCTGGTGATGTCCTTCTTGCTGACAGAGTCCCAAGGTGTGGTGTAAGGTACCTCATGGCAAGAGACAGGGAACACTATGTGCCTCAGTCTCTTCTGGTCTCTTTCCTTTTGACAAAGCCAGAGATTCTGCCCTAACGGCCTTATTAAATCCTGATCTGTCCTGCAGGCTCCACCTCTATGGACTGAAGTTTGATTACATTTCTACCCTCTAATACCTCACAAAATGGATGGAATTTCATCACATCAAAGCCTTGAGAACACCAAACCTAAACTGTAGCAGCCCCTTCCAAGATTTGTAGTTTGGTTAGTTATCAACAGAACTTGTTCACAAGAATTTAAGTTCCTTTTGTTCTACTAGCCAAAAGTTCTCCTTGAATAGATATAGATATGATATATAGATATGGCTTTGGGTGAGCTTTCCAAGAACTATTATGAGTGCTTGCCTAGCATGCTCAAGGCCCTGAGTTCCAATCCCAGCCCCATACACAAGAGAGGCACTATGTTCTTTTTAAATTAAGTATAAAATCTTGTGGTCTACTTCCTTGCTTCTACTTCTTCCTCAGCCCTGAATTTGACTTTTGCCCCTTTCTTGAATTTCTCTCTACTTTGATTTCCACACTACCACACTCTGAAACATAAGTTCCTAAAAGTACTGAGCCAGGTGGTGGTGGTGCACACCTTTAATCCCAGCACTCGGGAGGCAGAGCCAGGCAGATCTCTGTGAGTTTGAGGCCAGCCTGGGCTACAGAGTGAAATCCAGAAAAGGCGCAAAGCTACACAGAGAAACCCTGTCTTGAAAAACAAAACAAACAAACAAACAAAAAGTCCTGTACTCTTCTCCCAATTCTTACTCCCCGTGACTTCTCTAGCATTTATTGACTCACTCCTACATTTTCTTGAATTTTTCCCTATGTTGATTTCCATAGTACTCCACTCTCATGATTCTTATCTGTCTTTGGCTCACCTCATTCTGAAGACTTACCAGGATTCCATTCTTGTGCAGGTCACTCAGTTTATATAGTACTTTCCCACAAAGCCCATCTGTGACTAGTGTTACTTCTCTGAGGTTGATTACAAAGCAATCCTGCACCGAGAGTTAATATTGTCAACTTGACAGGACCAAGGAGACACGCCTCTGGGTGTGCCTGTGAGGGTGTTGTTATTAGGTTAGTTGAAGTAGGAAGATCTACCCTAAAAGAGAGTGGCAGTATTGGTTTGGGGCCTGGGCTGCATGGAAAGAAAAGGCCAACTGCATTCCAGCATTTGTTGCTCTCTTCTTGCCACCTTGTCTGTCCTTCCATGATGGATTGAACCCCTGAACTGTGAGCCAAAGTAAACTCTTGCTTCATTTAAGTTGATTTTGTCAAATTAGTTTATCATGGCAGCAAGAAAAGTAACACATTTTCATATATCTCCTGTGATGCCTTATCATCTATCCCAAGACTAGTCATTGGAAGTTTCTTCATAGAGCACTTGCTAAGAGAGGCGAGTATGAATATGTGCTTACTGTCTTCTCTGCTGATGCCATCTTTGAGACAAATAGTCTGTAGTAAAACTCCTATTGTAATACCTCCAAACTGAGGATATACATCCAATCTCTGAGTGACGGGACAGACTGTTATATTTTTGTCTAGGATCCTAATCGTCTGTACTATGAACCAGCTGAGCTGAAGCTATTTGAAAACATTGAGTGTGAATGGCCATTGTTCTGGACATACTTTATTCTTGATGGGGTCTTCAGTGGAAACATAGAACAGGTAATGACCTGGGAGAAGAGCTCTCAGCATGCTGCTTTTGTTGTATCTTCGTCTTTTAGTTAATGGCTATATCTGTGTTGATTGCCCAAATGGGAGTCTTCCTACTAGGGAAGACACAAGGGTTGTCTCCTAGAGACTCGTAGCTGATAATAGTGAATTAAGAATTGGGAAGCTCTAACTGGGCAGTGGTGGCGCATGCCTTTAATCCCAGCCCTTGGGAGGCAGAGCCAGGCGGATCTCTGTGAGTTCGAGGCCAGCCTGGGCTACAGAATGAGTTCCAGAAAAGGCACCAAAGCTACACAGGGAAACCCTGTCTTGAAAAAAAAAAAAAGAATGGGGAAACTCAGATTGTTTTCTTTTTTTCTTCAATCCTGACATCGACTTCTTCAGTTTCAGTGTCTCTGTAGGTGAGATTTTTTTTTCTTTTCATTAAGGAAGATTATCAAGTAAGTATGTTGAAATATTAATTACCTCAGTTTCATTATTACACACTATATACATGAGTTGAAGTATCACAATGTACCCCACAAATGTATATACTAAAAATAATTTTTACTGTAGTGGCACATGTTTGTAGTCCCAGAACTCAGAGGCTAGGGGAGACAGATCATGAGTTTGAGGCCAGTCTAGGTTACAGAACAGGACCATTTCAAATAATATTTTTTAAAAGGTATCCTTAGGTGATAGAGAGGTGGTTTTGTGGTTAACAGCACTTGTTGCTTGTCCAGAGGTTGCGGGCCCAATTCCCAGCACCCACCTGGCCGCTCACAAACATAACTGTAATTCCAGTTCCAGGGGATCCAAAGCTTCCTTCTAACCTCTATGAGTAGCAGGTACTCAAGTTGTTCACATATAAATATGCAGGTGAAATACATAAATACAAATAATAAATAATAAAAAATAATACATAAAATAAAAAATAAAAATAAATCTTTCAAAAAGATATTCCCAAATTTCTTTGAGAGTTCACAATAAATATATGCTGTAAATTCAAAATTCAGTCAGTTCCACTAAAATGAGACAACATCCCTTAAAAATATCACCATGCAATGCATATTCAAAAAAATTTAGAAACTACAAAATGGAAAAATGCAGTGAGGAGTACGGTACTAAAAATGTTTGTATGGCTTAGTATAGTGCTGTACACCTTTAATATCAGAACTGGGGAGAAAGGACCAGGAGGATTTCTGTGAGTTTGAGGGTAGCCTGCTCTACATAGTGAATTCTAGGCCAGCCTAGAACTAGTAAGACCCTATCTCAATAATAAGTAAATGCATGTTTGCACATAACAAAATGATAGGAACCTAGTGAAAAAAACAGTGGTACAGTTCCTACATGTTAAATGGTCAAATATGTAAGGACTACAATAGATCTGATAGTTAAACCTTGAAAAGGGCCTGAATTTTGCTTGTTGATGTATTTGACCCTCTTCTTGCCAATTCACCTGGCTGGTACCTCTGCCTGCTATCCTGTGTATAAGAGGAAGAAAACAAAAGAGAAATAAGATGAAGATAAATGATAGAAATTAGAGGGAAAAAGGAAATATTAAAATGGGCTGAGAGGAATGGGGGCAGTTAAAGAGAGAAAGGCACACAGTTTGCAAGCAGGGCAGCTGTTGGGGCTTGGCTTCTAAGTTATGATGTGCTTAAGGAAAGGTGGTTTATAGTCGCATGGAACATTACAGCAACAGGTGTGGACTGGTGTGGTCCCTTGGCCTTGTTAGGTGTGTGCATGTCTGTGTAGTTTTAGACAGCTTAGTGCAACACAGTTATGTTCTTAGGAAGAAATTGCACATAAGCAAACATGAAATTCATGTTATACTCTGTAGAGGGCAAAAAGGTCCTTGTGCACACAGATAAGTACTGGAGAAGCCAGGAAAAGTTAAGCACACAGCAGATCTCTCCAAAGTTGAGAGATATTTGGCTGTTCTCCCAGAATTCTGGGGGGAGATATAGTTTACAACCAGATAATCATTTGCTACCTGTTGAGCCAGGCTCTGCCCCGGTCACCCAGACTCTTTCCCATAACACTTGAGCATTATTTTTAAGCCATGAATCTCATCCTTGTGAGAAATGTCATTTGAACTTTATAACAGCCTAAATGACTTCTGTGTTTTCTTAGGGCCAGGCATTATATTTATCTGAGTCATTCTCCTTAAACCCTTATCTTGAGCATTGTTTCTAAGTCAACAAGAACCCATCTTACAGATGAAGCTGTGTGTACTTTGTAACAGGCTTCAATTAGATGTCTTAGGCTTTGTTGTACTCAAGGGGCCAAGTTCATTGTTAGCCGAATGGTTGTTTCCAACATTGTGTTAAAGTAAAATGGTCTGGGTCAGACTCTAGATGTCCTGGCCCAGCATCAGTTACCAAAATCCAGCTGATCTGAGTTTTATTCTTATCTCACCCTGGTCATTTCCCCCTACCTGTTGTAAAGCCTGCAGGTACCCCTCCAGAATACTCAAATTGTACCCTAATCTATTAAACACATTTGAACAAATTTGTGATTTTACCAGTATCCTAATATTATACCATGAAGCAGCTGGGATGAAGCTATTGTGTTAAAAAACTATGTTTTTCCTCCATAAGTTATGGTTTTGTTGTGGTGTTGTTTTTTTTGTTTTTGTTTTTGTTTTTTACTTCTTATGAGCCTAAGGCTTTGTATATGCTAGGCCCACTGAGCTGCATCCTGCACTTGCCCTTTTTATAGTTTATGAATTACTATGTTTCATCAAATTGTTAAGTAAATAACACAAACCTGACCATGATAGCAGCCAAATCTAAAGAGGAGAGATGACAAGGGTAATGATAGACATGTACAAAAATGTCATAAAAATCCATTTTATATGCTAACTAAAGGCAATTAATAAAAATGTACTTTTAAAAGCCTAGTCTGGAGAGGGGCTGGAGCGATGTCTCGGCGGTCAAAAACATTTGCTACTTTTGCAGAAGACCAAAGTTCAGATCCCAGCACCCATATCAGACAGCTCCCAACCACATGTAACTCCAGTTCCAGGGGTGCTAGGTCCTCTTCTGACTTCTGCAGACACATGCCCACTCTCACACACACACACACACACACACACACACACACACACACACACACACACAGGGGGGGGGGGGGGGAGGGAGGAGCGTGGGGTGTAGACACATAACCCTTGTCATGTGGCTCATAACTACTTATAGGAGTTACAACTCCAACTTCAGGGGATCTGACACATCTGGCTTCCAAGGGTACCAGCACACATGATCATATGCCCACACACAGACACATATGCATACATACAATTTTTAAAAATAAAACATTTTTGTCAGGCATAGTGGCACATGCATTTAATCCCAGCATTTGGGAGGCGGAAGCAGATAATCTCTGTGAGTTTTAAGCCCAGCCTGGTTAACATAGTGAGTTCCAGCGCAGCCAGAGCTACATAGTGAGACCTTGTTTTGAAAAACAAAACAAAATAAAACAAAAAAATCATTTTTCCAATGTATTTTTAATTGAAATAGAATTGCATCACTTTTCCCCTTCCTTTCCTCCCTCTAGACCCTCCCAGCTTCCTTCTCTCAAACCTCACCCCTCACACTCTCAAGTTGATAGCCTCTTAAAAAATAAATGTTGGAAAAAAATTAAGGTCAAGAAGGTATACTTAAGGTAATACATAGCAGATCACTTAGGCCCTTGGAGGCAGACTGAGTCAGACTAAACTATGCTAAACTAGGTATGTGCTTAGTAAATTACAATGATTTGAACATAACCCCCATGTTAAAGGATTTCAATTACACGTACCTACTATGATGACAACTAAAATTAAATGCATCAAAGTATATAAAAAGTTTTGTGATATTTGACCTATAACAAATATGTAGTAAGTACCTGCCTTAGGATTTCTGCTGCTGTGACAAAACACCATGACCAAAAGGCAAGTTGGGGAGATTAGGGTTTATTTGACTTACATATCTGAATCACAGTCCACTGAGGGAAGCCAAGGCAGGAACTCAGACGGGGCAGGAACCTGGAGGCAGGAGCTGGTGCAGAGACCATGGAGGCTGCTGCTTACTGGCTTCTTCCATGTGGCTTGCTCAGCCTGCTGTTTTGTACAACCCTGGGACCACCAGCCCATGGTTGGCTCCACCCACAGTGGGCTGGTCTTTTCCCTATCAATCACTAATTAAGAAAATGCCCTGCAGGCTTACCTGCAGTCGGTTCTTATGGATGCATTTTCTCAAATGAGGTTCCCTCCTCTCAGCTCATTCTAGTCTGTGTCAGATTGACACAGTACCATTCTCTCTTTCTTCTCCCTTTCACTTGGTAGAAGTGCTTTCTTTGGCTGTGTCCTTCTGCTATGTTCCCCCAGAAAGTCTATAAAATTTTGGTTCTCAACTTTTCTTTTTCCTGCAGGTTCAAGAATATAGGGAGGCTCTTGATGCAGTCCTCATCAAGGGCAAAAATGGAATCCCACTTCTTCCAGAGCTGTACAGTGTTCCTCCTGACAGGGTGAGTTGGATCGTTCGGGGCCATTGATAGGAGAGGAACCACATTTCTGTGATGCTGTGTCAGTAGTTATGTGAGGTCAAATAGTTTTGTGCCTTTGTATCTTGTGATGCTAATATTCTGAAAATTTGGCTTTGGGATTATGACAACAGAAATGCGATTTTATTCCTCCTGAAATAAGTTAAGGCAGTCTCAGTTATGGTACTATTGTACAGTGAGATATGAATGAAAGCAAATCTCAATTCTGAGAATGATGTACAGATCAGTACGTGGAACCAGAGTGATACCCTGTGCCAGCTCTCAGGACTTGGTATCCTCTGAAGCCAGTGATCTGGGATTGCTGGAGTAGATCAGGCTTGGAACAAGGAAGCAGGTGTTGTCTTTGTTTGCCATTGTGAAGGAGAATTAGACGTGATAGAGATACAGTTTTACCTTCTGGTGGGGATTTGGAGAAGTCCCTAGTGGCATCAACAGTGTCACCTGAGAATTAATTAGGAATAGGTTTTATCCACCACGACACACCTATTCAGTCTACGTTTTCATGAGGTCCTGGGGGGATTTGGTCACACACTACAGCTTGAGCACTGGCCTATTTAGCTTTTCAATCTGTTGCCTAGAAACTATGAATCATAATCCAGACTGTCTTTTATCACCTAGTGTCTTAAGCTTTCTATTATTGCCTCTCATTTGTCCTCTTAACTTTTCATTTAGGTTGATGAAGAGTATCAGAATCCTCACACTGTGGATCGAGTCCCTATGGGAAAATTGCCTCACATGTGGGGTCAGTCTCTATACATTTTAGGAAGCTTGATGGCAGAGGTAAGGGAAGACTTCAAAGCTATCCCACCTTTTAACTTATTTATTTGCCTTGGTCACCGTAATGATCAGATTTGCAGCGAACTCACTAAATTCAAAGGATATCTTTATTTTGGACTTTGACTTAATTATAGCTTTGCCTCTGGGTCTTCAACATGGGGATTATGGCCAGTGCTTGACAAAAATCTCTTACTCCCTGGCAACCATGTCTGCCCTGCTACCCACAGTTCCCTATTTTGGCATTGTACTTGGTACTGTTCAAGAATCAAGCTGTGGATCTTTCACTTTCAAAACTCCCCTTGGTGCCTCTCTGGTGACTGATGAATGCAGTTATGCTTAGTGATTATTGGTGACGGATTAAATGCCAACCTTTCTACACAACATAAGTTTTCATTCCTTAACTGAATTAACTGATCACATTGAATATTTTGACTAGTGCTTGGTAATAACTGTGCGGTCTTTCTGTTTGGTTCGTTAAGATTTCTTCCTTCCTTCCTTCCTTCCTTCCTTCCTTCCTTCCTTCCTTCCTTCCTTTCTTTCTTTTTTTGTAAGGAGCTTTCTAAATGTTCTTTATAACCAAATTCTATTAAGACGGCTCTTAATGAGGCACAATTTTTTATCCAATTTCTTTAGGGGGCATTTTGAGCCTATATAAAAGGGTATTTGGATATTTCTTCTAAAAAGTTTTCTAGTACTTCCTGAAAAACTTATTTCCCACACTATAGGTTATTTATTTATTTATTTATTTATTTGTTTATTTATTTATTTATTTATTTTTGGTTTTTCGAGACAGGGTTTCTCTGTAGCTTTGGAGGCTGTCCTAGAACTCACTTTGTAGCCCAGGCTGGCCTCGAACTCACAGAGATCCGCCTGCCTCTGCCTCCCAAGTGCTGGGATTAAAGGCATGCACCACCACCGCCCAGCTATAGTTTTTTTTAGGTCTTGCTATGTAGCAGTAGCTGGGCTTGAACTTTCCACATAGACCAAGCTGGCCTTGAACTTGCAGTGATCCTTCTGTGTTTGTTTCCTGAGTTCTGGGATTACAGGTGTGTGCCATCACACCTAGCATGGTGGTTTTGATATGATAGACCCAGGTTCCTGGAAAACCTACTTTGGAACTTAGCTGGCTTTTCTGAGTAAGACTTTCCCATTTATAATGGTCCTTTATTTTCTGCAGCTATAATCTTGGTTTTGTTTTCTGTGGCCGTGGTTGTTTGGTAATCTGTAATTGACATGAGCTTGGAGCTAGCACTAATGAGCATACTGCTTTAAAGCAATCCTTGCCGAGCAGCTTTCTCACCCAACAATAAATTAGATTGGACAAAACCAGGAAGGAATCAGTATTATTAAAGAAAAGAGTGGGTGAGTTCATCTTATTTCACAACATATGGAAGCTAAGTAAAAAGATTTCTGCTAGTCAAAAAGCACATGGACAAATAAGCAAACAATGTTTGTTACCAATTTTTAGTTTAACTTATTCTGAGAATTCCATGCATGAGTGTTGTATTTGTATTATTTTCACCCCTTGCTCCCTTCCACACACACAGCCTGCCTAGTCCATTTAGTGTTGTTTGTATGTGTACTCATTTAGGACTGGCCACTTGGGCTTAGGTAACCTGTCAGGGTCTCATTCCTGAAGAAGACTGATTCTCCCTGTCTCGGCAGCCATTAAGTGGCTGTAGCTCTTTGTCTAGGTCTTCTGAGATTTTCCCCATTCATGTTGGTATGTCTACTGATAGTGTCATTGTGCTGGTCTTGTATAGGTGACCATATTTTTAAAAATTTCACGGGTGAAGCTTCCCTGTCATGTATAGAAAGTACAATACATCACAGCAGATGTTCTGGTTCTCTGGCTCTTAAAATCTTTCCACTCACTCTTTTATTATGTCCCCTGAGCCTTAGGTGGGGGGTATTATAGGTGTGTTGATAGGGGTTGGGTACCCCCAAGCCATTGTTCTCTGCATTTTAACCACTTGTGGCGTTCTTTATTTGTCTCTGCTTGAAAAAGATGCTTCTTTGATGAGGGTGAGAACTACACATACCTGTGAGTATAAGGATGGGTGTTTAGAATTCAGGTAGAAATTATACTGGTTCAGGAAAGTGCTAGTAATAGGTTCTCCTCTAAGTTTCATGGCCTCAACAGCCAAGGATAATTGGCTAGGTATCCAGTATCAGGCCTGAGTTCCTTCATATTGAGCTAGCCTTAAGTCCAATTAGACATCTATTGTTTGCCTCCATGAGATAAGTAGCATTATTGGACCCTTGGGCTATCTTGCCATGCTGGTCATTGTGGTTCATAGGTTTTACAGCTGGTCAGGACTATTGGTTGCTTTTGTCCCTTGGCAGTTTGCATAGCACTTCTGGTCATTTAGAGATGTAATCATCAGGTAGGAAGCTTTCAGGTCAGTTCCAGCTCAGTTCCTTCAAGTTTTGTGTCTTAATATATGGTGTCTTAAGCTATTGGATCTTACCTTCAGGATCTGTGAAGTAACTAAGGGAGATGGCAATAGCTTACACATACACACACACACACACACACACACACACACACACACACATACACACACACACGTAATATATATGTGCTCTCTCTCTCACACACACTCTATGTATGTTTAAGTAAACAAAACATGTTTCCCTGTGGCTTTTTCAAACATCCTTAGTATTATTTATCCCTTTGCCATTCTTCTCCCTTTGTATTGACCTCCTTTCCCCTTTCCATTTAACTTCTGAGCCATCTCTCCATAGCCATCTCCCCTAGCTTTATTGTTGAGGCTTAGTAATTTTGTTTTTGTGTGTTTTCTTCAGGGATTTTTAGCTCCTGGAGAAATTGATCCCCTGAATCGTAGGTTTTCTACTGTGCCGAAGCCAGATGTGGTGGTTCAAGGTATGTATTACTCCTAGCAATAGAAATGTTATATTAAAGGCTTGATTAGGGGAAGAGATTTGGGGGCTTTGTGTTAGGCTTCAAAAAGTTCATAATAAATTTGGTTCAGTTTTGTTTCAAAAAACTGTTAATAATAAACAAATCAATGAAAGATGATCTCAGAGGATTATAAAATACTATTGATATACCTTATTTCTAGAAACTCTTTTCTTTAAAATTTCATGACATTTTATTTCCCTGGTTACTGTTACTTTCTTTTAAACCACATTTTTTTATGGTTTTCCTGCTAGTATCCCTTTATTTTTATAGCCTCCTATGCATTTATATTTTCTCTGCATTAGGCTTTTAGGCTGCATCCCTCATAGTACATTTGCTTCTGACCATTATCTCACTAGGAAGTATGTCTAAAATTTTTCCCCCAAGAAACAACTTAAATGTGAGAGTATCTACATTATGTAAAACACTGAGCTGAATACACTAAACATTATTAATGATTAGAGTACACTTGTGTGGTAGTATGTAACTGAAGTTTTTCTGTGTCCCACCTCGTCCACAGCCCTCAGACCCAAGTAAACACACAGAGACTTATATTAATTAAAACTGCTCTGCCATTAGCTACTGACTAGCTCTTACACTTAAACTCAGCCCATTTTCATTAATCTATATGTTGCCATGTGTTCTGTGGCTTTACTTATGTGCCATTACATGCTGGACAGTGGGTTGGCATCTCCTCACTCAGCCTTCCTCTTCCCAGAATTCTTCTTGTCTCTTATCCCACCTATACTTCTTGCCTGGCTACTGGCCAATCAGCTTTTTATTTATCAACCAATCAGAGCAACACATATTCCACAGCAGTAGTACAAGTGTTTAATCTCAGCACTTGGGAGCCAGAGGCAAGCAGATCACTGTAAGTTTAATACTAACTTGTTCCATATCAGGAGTTCCAGGACAGCCAAGGATACATAGTCAAACTGTCTTAGTTAAGATTTCCATTGCTGTGAAAAGACACCATGACCACGACAACCCTTGTAAAGGAAAACATTTAATTGAATTACACTTCAAAGGTTTAGTCAATTATCATGGTGAGAAGCATGACAGCACACAGGCAGACATGGTACTGGGGAGGTAGCTGAGAGTTCTACATCTAGATCAGCAGGCAGCAGGAAAAGAGAGTGAGCCATTGCAACTGGCTTGAGCTTCTGAAACCTTAAAGCTCAGCCTCGGTGACACACTTCCTCCAACAAGGTCACACCTAGTCTAACAAGTCCACACATCCTGATCCTTTCAAATAATGCCATGCCCTATGAGCCTGTGGGGGCCATTTTGATTCAAACTACCGTAGAGACCCTGTCTCAAAGAAAAAGAAATCCTAGTCTCAGTATTTATAAATGATCTTTATATGATGAACTCAAAGATGGTCTCTTTTGTCATCATCCTGCCTTTTTACCTACCAGGAAGTGTTGATATTTTTGCCTTCCTTGTTTCTTTCAATAATGTTATCATTGTCCTTGTTTTTGAGAGCAGACATCTTGATGTGAATTTTCACTCTCTAACATCACTCTTCAATATGGTGTTAAGTCCTGCTGTAAAACTTGTTTAAGATATTCCTTCCTATTCATTTGACTTTCAGGTTGATTCTGTATGGAAAATCATCCTGTTTTCTAAAGCTTCATGTACTTGACACTGTGTGACCATATAGGTGGTCTTTGCTTCTCAGTGTCTCTAGCAAATGTTTTATAAAGACCATTACTCTTCATCCCCCATGAGAAGGTATGTTTTCCTTTGAGGTTTAAACCTTCTTGCTATGGTGATATTCTGTTTGTTCTAATTCATATTTTATGAATTTGAGGCTCAGCTCACAGCTTTCTTCATCCTCCTCAAATTCTGTCATCAAACTAGATTTCAGCATTGGTGTGGATGCCATCTACTATTTTTAGCCTTAAAAATTTTGGATATCCATGACTAAAGTACCCTTTCTCTGTACTTGTATGTTAGGTACTTGTCTTAGTTACTTTTCTATTGCTGTGACAAAATACCATGACCAAAGCAACTTATAAAAGAAAACATTTAATTTGGGGCTTGCAGTTCCAGAAGTTTGAGTCCATGAGCATCATGGTGGGAAGCATGGCAGCAAGCAGGCAGGCATGACGCTGGAGTAGTAGCTGAGGTCTTACATCCTTATCAGCAGTTGGATGGCAGAAAGAGAGAGAACTAACTGGGAATGGCATGGGATTTTACTATTTCCACTGAGACATTTCCTCCAAAAAGGCTGTAGCTCTTCATCTTTCCCAACTATTTCCACTAAATAAGGCCTGTTGGGGCCTTTCTCATTCAAACCACCACACACACTAAGGGTCAAACTTTTGGACTTTATAGGTGTATAATTCTTGTGTTCTGCTAACAGTAGATCTCAGCTTTCCTTTCCTTTTATACTTGTCTCTAATTTCTCCTAGTCTGATCATTTCTACCTAAAGATCATCTAAATATTTTGATCATGTAAATATTCCAATCATCACTGTCTCATACTTTTGCTGTATCCACTGGAGTATTATAGTTCTAGAACAGTCATATAGTCTACACTTTCTGATCATATACCTACTAAAAGATATTATGGGAAAAAGCACATGATGAGCAGAGTGGTGGCATTGGGCATCCATGGTCTCCAATTCAATTTCCTGTTTTGTTCTTACCATTACTCAGCATTTTCTTTATTCACAGCCAGCATAACAAATACTCTATTATTTTCATCTGTGCCCTTTGTTTTCAACCTAATATTTGGACTTGTACTTCATGCCTGATGATCTTAATAGTCTGAGGTTTTTTTCAGTTTCCCAAC
This sequence comes from Onychomys torridus, assembly GCF_903995425.1. Classification (NCBI taxonomy): domain Eukaryota; kingdom Metazoa; phylum Chordata; class Mammalia; order Rodentia; family Cricetidae; genus Onychomys; species Onychomys torridus. Next base: position 91,414,118 of record NC_050466.1, on the reverse strand, counting down.
GCTTCCCACCACAGCATTCTTACCCATACTTGCGTTCTTTCCTTTAGTCTCAGAAAAAAAGGTGTTCTCCTATTCATGACAAATTCCCCTATTGTTTCTTGATCCTTTAGTCTTCTTTACAAACAGTCTTTCTTGAAATATTAAGACGTCCCCACTGCAGTTTCTTTATTATGTTCATCTCCATCTGGCTGTCATATGTGGCTTCTTTTCACATTGATATTTCTGTCTCTTCCTAGTCCATTAATTCCCTCAGTCTGGTTATAGTCTGGTTCAATACTCTGAAAATATTCTTGTTTAGTTTCCAGAAACCTTGGTATTGTCAGTCTTAGTAGATATTTTATAATCAGTATATTAGCAGATCTTTTAGATCAACCTGTCATTTATCTTTCTAGAAACTTAATTTCCACAATGTCCATGATGTTATGCTTCTGTGTCTCTCCTTCAACCTGTTTTAAGAACTTTTCTACCTTATTCTGGGCTTGTCTTCTCTTTCCCTTTGACTATTGGTATTGCTGAGAGTTCTGTTCATAGGCTACCACTTGTCTTGCTCTGCAAAATTGGGCATATTCCCCACCTTCCGTCTTCCTTCACTCTCACATGATGAGCCCACTTCCTATGCTATAAAGAAAATATAAGCCACAAGACAAGAACTTCCCTTCCCCCAAGCTTTTCTTAACTAGTCCTGAATTTTCTCAAAGTTATATTCTGGTTCCTCTTCTCTTTATAATATATACTCGCCCCATCTCATCTGTTTCTAATGACTCCTGATAGCTCTACTTGACTGTTCCTATGCACTGAAGTTGATCAGCTGGATCCCCTGCCACATCATCTGTGCCTCCTATTTCATTAAATGGCACATGATACTCCCAGCTACACCAATGAGCACTTTCAGTTCATATTTATTCCTCTCTGATTTCCAGTATTTGTATAACAAGTTCTGGCTTTTTTAACTTCTCAAGTCATTCTGAAGTGCATACTCTCTTTGGCAGTGCCAATAGCTTCCTATTAATGTAAGTTAACAACATCTCCTCCTTACATTCCAGTGTTAATTTTGAACTGGCGTTTCTGTCCTCAGTCTAGGCCCAGTATGGTCTGTTGGTTCATTATTTTGCTTTTTAAAAATCATTGTAGAGCACACAAAGAGATGTCCATTCATTCTTTAATTATTAACTTGAGTGTATTCTTTAAGGTGCAGCTCTGCAGGGGCTTCCTATTTCAGTTCTCTTAATACGGCTTACAAGGCCTCTTTGTGATCTAACAGTGGACCTTGTATTTTACTTCATTTCTCCACAATCGTATTCCTACTACAAAGGACTTTTCAGAGGCTGAGGGTTTAGCTCAGTGGTACAAGTGACTGGCTGCTCTGGGAAGGCCTGGCTTCATTCCCCAGCACAACAGGAAGCAAAGCAATAAAAGCTAACTTTTTCTAACTTTGTGCATACTGTCTCTTTAATCTGAAACAGTTTCCCCCTTACTTTTACCATCAACTCTATCAGATTAACTCCTTTCTGCCCTCCATCAGGACTCATTATATCTGGTGTCTATATCCCGAGCATCTGACATCTGACTCTAAATATTTTATAAATATAAACAACAATTTATTATTTAGTTGTTTGAGGTTGAGGAATGTTTCCCCTTTAATTCCTTCTGCTCCTGTAAACAACTCTATTGCTCCCTGAAGTTCTGTAGAATGCAGCTTGGGAAACAGTGCCCAACAATAATATACAAAACCTTAAAGTAACCTCTATCCTTTGTAGCTTGAGTTTTTCTCTCAGGGTCCTGCTAAGCCCCGGCAGTCCCATAGCCCACTTACAAAATAAACACACAGATGCTTATATTATTATTTAAACTGCTCAGCCATTAGCTCAGGCCTATCATTGTCTAGCTCTTACTCTTATACTCAGCCCATTTCTGTTAATCTATATGTTGCCATGTGTTCCGTGGTTTTACCTGTTGCCTTTACATGCTGTTCCCTGGACAGCAGGCTGGCGTCTCCCACATCTGTATGTTTATTATATAAGTAGGCCATGGGACTGCCGGGGCTTGGCGGGACCCTGAGAGAAAAACTCAAGCTACAATCCTTCCATGATGAGCTAACTCCTTCTACTTCTCCATTTCCATTTCTTTTACTGCCTGGTAAGATTTTTCATACCATAACATTGAAATCTATATGGTTTGCCAACCTTCAGACTAGAATAATTATACATTTCCTATCTACTTTAAAAAAAATTATGTGTGGGCATCTTGCCTGCATGTATGTCTATGTAAGGTATATGAGTGCCTGGTGCCTGTGGAGGCCAGAAGAGGGCATCAGATCTTTTGGAACTGGAGTTAAATAAATTTGTGAGCCATCATGTAGGTAAGGGAGACTGACCCTGGGTCCTCTGGATGAGACACCAGTGCTCTTAATTGCTGAGCTGTCTCCAGCCCTTCATTCATTTTTTTCCCTCCTGACCAATTTAGTCATCATTTCAAGTCTTGTTAGCCACCAGCTCTTTCAGGCTACATTTATTTATTTATTTATTTATTCATTTATTTGTTTGTTTGTTTGCTTGCTTGTTTGTTTATATTTTAATGCATATGAGTGCTTTGTCTGCATGAATGTCTGTGCACCAATGTGTATACTTCAGATGGCATCTGGTACTGAGTAAGCCACCATGTGGGTATTGGGAATGGAACCTGGGTCCTCTGGAAAATCAGCCAGTGCTCTTAAATACTGAGCCATCTCATGGTTAAAATTTTCTCATTTCAACATAGAATCTCATAAATACTGGGAGTGCCATTTAGTAGACACACACAGGTACGTATCCAAAAAGCTAAGTCTCATACTCTACTCATGTTTTTCCTTTCCCATTTATGTAATATTTCTATTGAGAATAATTCCTGATTAATCAGAATTCCTCAGTAATAATTTTCTCCTCTTTCCCCCTTCAAAAGAAATTATGTACTTAAAAATATCTTTAGGGGTCTGAAGAGATGGCTCAGCTCAGCAATTGAGAGAGAGCACTTGTTCTTCCAGAGGGCCCACCAGGACCAGGTTCACTTCTCAGAGTCCACATGGGGTGGCCTATAACTGTCCATAACTCCATTCAGGGGATCCAGTGTCCTCTTCTGACCTCCATTGGCACCAGGGTAGCATGTGTTACATGGACACACATACAGGCAAGACACTCATACACATAAAATAAATCTAAAAGATGTGTTTAAAGGTTCTATTGGACTAAAGCCTTCTATTGACCTCATCTTTCTTTCCTAGTCTCCATTCTAGCTGAAACAGAAGAGATCAAGGCCATTTTGAAGGACAAAGGAATTGATGTGGAGACCATTGCTGAGGTGTACCCCATCAGAGTACAGCCAGCTCGTATTCTCAGCCACATTTATTCCAGTCTAGGTAAGGAGATTGGCCAGCCTGCTGGAATCAAAGTATTATGTGACACTGGCTGGTTTCTTTCCACCACCACCACCCACTCTTTAATTGGTATTGCTTTATTACATCAGATCCAAGAAGGAATTTAGTCTCTGGAATCCAAGTTTCTGAACCTACACTTTTATGAGCAGGCTTAATAGTTTTAGGTGTGCTTTATGCATCCTGTGGCCTGTAGGACATGCTCATTTTCAGACAATATTATATTCTTATTCTAAATATATATTTACTACCATTTTCTCCCCATTCTTAGAACCTATATTTCTGTTTTGAGTACATGCTAATTTTATGTAGAGTAGTGATCAAGGAACTTGTTTTAGATCTTTTATACTTTGTCATGTAATGAACTAGTTCTTAGCATAATTCCTTAATTTAATATCTTTTTGTAAACAGTTATATTTATTCTTTTATTAAATTTAATGACATAATTTTTACATTAAATAAATTGTGACATTGTTAACTAAAAAAGATACAGGGGCTGGAAGTCTATAGCTCAGTGGCAGAACACTTGCCTAGCATGTACAAACCCTGAGTTCTAGTCTTACTACTATAAAAAGGATATGCAAAATTTCTAAACTTCTTTGCAAGAGACTGAATAACCATTCCTTCTCCCAGATATCCAGGTCCTGGTCTCTAGTACCTATGAACATTACCTTATATGGAAAAAATAATTTTGAAGGTGTAGTTAAATTAAGGAACTTGAGATGAGACTATTACTGTAGATTATTGATATGGACTCCAAATGTGATTGATTATAGGGACAGATCAGCTTACAGAATTAGCTTTCATATAACAGAAATAAAGGACTGGGTATGTTAGTCAGGTTTTTCTAGAATAACAGAACTTGCAGAATGAAATATATATGTGATTTATTAGAATGGCTTACAGGTTGTGGTCCAGATAATCCAACAATGGATGCCTACAAATGGAAGGTCCAAGAATTCAGTAGTTGTTTAGGTCACAAGGCTGGGTCTCTCTTGTGGTCTTCAGTACACAACAGAATCCCAAAGGAGTAAGCTCTAATGCCAGTGAAGGAATGAACTTGCTATGGAGAACAAGAGCAAGCAGGCAAAGAGAGAGCAAGCTTCTTTCTTCCATGTCCTTTACATAGACTGCCAGCAGAAGGTGTGGTCCAGATTAAAGGTGGATAATACCACCTCAAAAGATCTGGATTAGGCCGGGCGGTGGTGGCGCACGCCTTTAATCCCAGCACTCAGGAGGCAGAGCCAGGCAGATTCTGTGAGTTCAAGGCCAACCTGGGCTACCAAGTGAGCTCCAGAAAAGGTGCAAAGCTACACAGAGAAACCCTGTCTCGAAAAACCAAAAAAAAAAGAAAAGAAAAGAAAAGAAAAGGGTAGATTATTGAATATTGAATCTACTCTGAAAAAGGGAAGATATAGAAATGATAAGATAAAAGGTAGATTTTTGTATCTACTAAAAAAGAGAATATGGATATGACTATATAAAAGGGAGATTATTGAATCACTTTTAAAAATGAACTACTTGTTTTAAATAGGATAAGTGATGAAGTTTTTTGTCTGAACCTGTAAAATGTTAATGGACTAGACATTGTTAATGTAATTCTTGACTGTATATATTGTATATACTTATTGGATATAGTTTTTCTTGTATTAGTTATAATCCCTGATAGCAGGAAGCAGAAAGGTATATAAGGCATGAGGACCAGGAACTAGAGTCTGGTTAAGCTTTTAGGCTTTTAGCAGCAGTTCAGCAGAGATCTATTTGGATGAGGACTCAGAGGCTTCCAGTCTGAGGAAACAAGATCAGCTGAGGAATTGGCAAGGTGAGGTAGCTGTGGCTTGTTCTGCTTCTCTGATCTTCCAGCATTCACCCCAATAACTGGCTCTGGGTTTGTTTTTATTAATAACACCTTTTAAGATTCATGTTACAGTGTACCCTAATAAACTTTGCCTGAAGATCAGAGGACAGAACAAGCCACTAAATTAAACATAGAGGATAAATATGGTATAGAAATGTATTATATAGAAATGATAGGATAAAAAGTTAGATTTTTGAATCTGCTCTAAAAATATAGAAATAATATGATAAAAGGGTAGATTATTGAATCTACTCTGAAAGGAAAAAAGAGAGAATATGGATATGATAAGATAAAAGGGTAGATTAATCTAATTTTTAAAAGCAACTACTAGCTTTAAATATTTTACATTGGACTGGATTTTTTTGTATATTGTATACAAATTTTGTATATTGATACAAATTTAGGATTAATTTTGTTGGAACATACTGTATATACATTTCTAATCTTGTTCAAGGTGTTATACCTATACAGTTCATTTAACAATGTAATGCAAATTTCTAGTCCTTGAAGGTTATTATTACCAACTAATTAGGATATAAAGAAATGGAGGTTAGTAGTTAGTCATTACAATCAAACTTGTAAGTCATATTAGGTATTTTTTCAAGGTCAAACATACATATTTTAGATAGACAGGTCATCTTCAAACACTTCAGAGATCTACAGAATATGGCATTTGAGATGTTTTATTAACATAGATTCTTATTTTTTATGACTGTGAGACATGTCTGTTCCTGGCAGCACCAATCTACTTCAGAGACGATGTTAGGCATCAAAGAAACTCCATATGGAGTTTACTTTCTTTGTGGCAAAAGTTAGCCATTGGGCAAGAAAGTGCCCCTGCCTCAAATGCTAACAGTATGCTGTCCAAAATGGACAGACACAAAAGAAACGACTGCCAAACTTTATAAGACAAGGTCAGAAGGCCCTTTAGAAAATCCCTGTTTTACAGATGAATCTGTCAGATATGTTAGGCCTGTGGATGATAGATGCCCCAATGTTGCAGAGGAACCTTCAGGTGACTGTCCAGGCAGCCAGCTGTTTCTGTCATTTCTCACATTTTTTGGAAGTCACTTGTTTTCACTTCCTGCTTACTCAGTTAATATTATTTCCTTCTTGGGTCTCTGAGGTAGTGGAAGACTAGATAGAGGTTTCCTTGTTAACAAATTCAGAAAAGAAACTCCCTAAAGAGGTGTAAAGTATATAAGTTTGAAAGACATCAAAAGATAGTTTTGGGTTGGTAAACAATTAGGATAGAAAGTGAATTAGGTACAGCATTTTGGATTCACCAAAATAGAATAAATAATGGAGTATTTTCTCTGAACCTGTCAGATGTTAATGGACTAGACATTGTTGGTGTTATTCTTAAATGTATATATTGTTGTATAAGTTTTTCTTATATTAGTTATAACCTTCTTTTATTATTTTAGACCAAAAGGGGAAAATGTGATGATATATTATGTACCCTAATAAAATTTGCCTGAAGATCAGAGAACAGAACAAGCCACTAGATTAAACATAGATGCCAGACAATGGTGGATGGATCAATAACATTCTTTATGACTTTTCAAGACATCCTAACTTACTTAACCCTCCTTCTTCTGTATGTATTACCTTCCCCCTCCCTAACTAGAGCCCCTCCTTTTTAAAATGTCCCTGTTCAGATCACTTACACCCTGTTATTCTCTTCTCTGTTGCTCTCTGTCCCATGCAGTAGTCCCTTTTGACTTTCCTGGTTCCTGCAGTTACTCAAGGTTATATACTCACATCTAAAGAGTTGGAGCTAGGAACCACAGATGAGAGAGAACCGTGACATTTATCGTTCAATATAGTTCCAAAGACTGGTCATAATAAAAGGATAATAAAAGGAAATACAGAAGAAAAGATGTTAAATATTTGATATATTGTACCCCAATTAAAAGCAGGATTTCAGGGCCTGTGAGATGGCTCAGCAGATAAAGAAACTTACTGAGCAAGCCTTTTGACCTGAGTTCCAGCCCTAGGACCCACATGAAGTTGGAAAGAAAGATCCAACACCACAGAGTTGTCCTCTGATGCACATACATTCACATATATGATGTACACACCATAATAAAATTTTAAAAAGCAGAATTTTAGCTTTAGGTATAATGGAATAGCTTGTGTTTTTTGTCCTTATACTAAGAACAGATAAAAGAAGAAGAAGAAAATATTAGAAGACACATTAGGAAGCCTAGGAAACTAAAATGAATAAATGAACAAAAAGGCAAAAAAAAATCTAGATAAACAGCTCCTCCTCCTCCTCTTCCTCCTTGTTTTTGTGAGAGAATGCCTCACTGTGTAGCCCAGGCTGGCTTCTAACTCACAATCCTCCTGCCTATTATTCACAGTCTTCTTGCCTCAGCCTTCCGTGTGCAGGAATTATAAGTTTGGTTCAGATACACAGACCTCTGTTAATATAGTATTGGAAGTTCTCCAAGAACAATTAAACAAGAAAAAAAATCCAATCATAAATAGAGAATTGAAATAACAACCTGTGTTCATTTGTGCTCTGATAGGGAAAAAAATCTAAAGATTTTACATGCATTTTAAAAGCCTGTTAGGGGGCTGGAGAGAGGTTAAGAGCACTGACTGCTCTTCCAGAGGACCTGAGTTCAATTTCCAGCAACCACATGGTGGCTCACAACTATCTATAACTGGATCTGGTGCCCTCTCTGGCATGTAGGCAGAACACTGTATACATAATAAACAAACAAACAAACAAACAAATAGCCTGTTAGAAGCTGGGCAACAGTAGTGCACGCCTTTAATCCCAGCACTCGGGAGGCAGAGCCAAGTGGATCTCTGTGAATTCAAGGCTAGCCTGGTCTACAAGTGAGTTCCAGGACAGCCAGGGCTGTTATACAGAGAAACCCTGTCTCGAAAAACCAGAGACCATTACACAGAAAAAACAAAAGAAAGAAATAAAGAAAAAAGCCTGTTATAACTAATAAATTCAGCAAAGATATAGGACATAAAATCACACATTTTCATTTCTACACATTAAAAATAAATGAACCAAAAAGGAAATCAACAAAATGCATTTATAGTTTTATCAAAGACAGTAAGAATGAATATAATCAAATAAGCAAAAGACTCATTTGCTAAAAATGACAAATGTTAATGAAAGAAATTAATGAAAATTGAAATTATTTTATTGTCTGGAAAACAGCTATAACTGGGGATAAATATTGAAGATACATAAAATACATAAAATATTTGTATTTAGTGTTTATGTTTGTGAGCCATGAAAGCAGAGAAGAGCCTGGAGTAGAAAAGGTGTCAATAGTAGGAGGGGTATGGAAAAGGAGGAGGACAGGGAGGGTATGGGGGCTACATATGGTTACAATAATTGATACTTGAAAGAAATTCTCTTTATAAAAGCTACTTCTTTATCCAATGGATGTACACCAAAACAAAGTTTAATACAATTGGTAAACCCTAACCCTGAGTAAGCCCAAATGTACTAAATAGGGTGTATTTTATATGTGTATATTTATGTGTGTGCGCATGTGTAAGGATAATCATTAAGAGGCCGTGAATCTGAGTGGGAGTGTGAGAGACAGAAGTTTAAGGGGGGAGTAGGTGGGGTGAAAATTGCACAAGTATAAAAATAAAAGTGTAAAAAGTGTTCAAAAGTGATCAAAATTACAATGAGATACCACTTAACAGGTATTGTAATGACTGTTAGTGAAGATTTGTAGATAACAGGGTGGTGGTTCCTTAAAAAGTTCAACATAGGGCATAGAGAGGTGGCTCAGTGGTTAAGAGCACATGTGCACTTGCAGAGGACCTGGGTTAGTTCCCAGCACCCACAGGGTGGCTCACAACCATCTATAACTCCAGTTCCAGGGGATCCTATGCTCTCTTCGGGTCTCTTTTGACATTGGACTCACAAGACACCTGTACACATAAAACAAAAATAAATCTAAGTTTTAAAGTTAAACCTAAAATAGGTATATTATTCAGGAATTCTAAGTATATGTGCAAAAGGAATGAAATGAGGAAGTTGAGTAGGTATTTTCTCCATTACTGTACAGTATTGTTCACAGTAAAAAAAAAAATGAGAACACTCCACATATACAGCAATTGAATAGAAAAGCAAAGGTGGTATATTCATAGGACAGAATATTTGTTCTTTAAAAAGGAAGGAAATTCTAACATGCTATGACATACATGAACTTCAAAGATATTGTGTTGAGTGAAATAAAACAGTTTTAAAAGGAAAGAGATTTAGGATTCTAGTTGAGTAGTCAAATTCATAGACACAAAGTAGAAATTCATTGTCAGAGCCTGGGAGGAGAAGGGAACTAGTAAGTTTAATGGGCGTAGAGTTTCAGTTTGAAAAGATGAAGTAGTTCTGGGAGGTGAATAGTGGTGGCATTTACACAACGGTGTATTTAAAGTCACTAAACTGTACTCTTAAAATTACTAAAATGATAAATTTTATGTTACATATATTTTAGTGTGATAAAAAAAGATACTAGCAAAGGCCAGCATGATGGCTAAAGCAGGAAAAAGCACTTGCCACTGATGACATGAGTTTATCCCAGAAACCCATAGTGAAAAGAACCAGCTACAAAGGTTGCCCTCTGACCTCCACGTGTGTCATGTCATGAGCATGTGTGCAGATATATGCGCGCACGCACACACGCGCATACACACACACACACACATACCATATGCAGTAATAGTTAAGACTTTACTAATACAAATTCATTAATAAACATAGTCTTGCTGGGTGGTGGTAGCGAACGCCTGTAATCCCAGCACTCGGGATGCAGAGACAGGTGGATCTCTGTGAGTTCGAGGCCAGCCTGGTCTGCAGACCTAAAGGCTCTAAAGCTACAGAGAAACCCTGTCTCAAAAAACCAAAAAATAAAAAAATAAAAATAAACCTAGTCTTGATATTTATCCCAGAGCAAATATGTGCTTTATTCAGTGGAACTTGGAATTGAGCTATTATTCTCTGGTCTGCTCCCTTACAAGTTGAAGCAACTCTGAAAATGTAGCATGTTTAAGGGTTGGCAGGCAGGGGGGTGGGGAGATGGCTCAATTGATGAAACACTTGTCTTACAATCATGAGGACCTGAGTTTGATCCCCTGCATAAACATAAGAATGTCAGGAATGGTATGCATGCTTGCAGTCCCAGCAGTGGGAAGCAGAGACTGAAGGATCCTGGGCTCACTAGCTCCCAAGTCTAGCCTAATTGGTGGACTAGGTAATGAGAGACTGGAACTCAAAAGGAGATGAATGGCATTCCTGAGGATGAAACCTAAGGGTTTCCACTGGAAACCTGCATGTGTACTCACACACACGTGCATGAAAAGGCAGCATACTTTGTAAAGATAGCAAATCAAGTACTCAGGAAAGTATGTTGTACCCAAAAACATGTAGTAGGGGATATATCGCTACTGACAAGAAAGGGTATTCAATGTATTTGGGAGGAAAAACTTTTTAGAACAATATGCAAAGTATTTTTCTCTTTTGATGATAGGAAAAACACATTGTCAGTGAATGAACAATTCCCTTATTGTATCTAAAACTGTATTTAATATAGTTTTATATTTATAGTAATATATAATGTATTTAACATAGATATGGATTACAAAATAGATTCTAATTTTGAAAGCAAAACCATGAAAGGAAGACACTTTAAACTGAAGGAAATCAGATAAATGTGTGTCTCTATGTATATGCGTACATTGTGTGTATCTGTGTAAACAAATATTACTTTCATTTGTACTCTAAGAATATCCTGACCATTTCTCAATTCTGTGTCAGGATGCAACAGTAGAATGAAACTCAGTGGACGACCCTACAGGCTCATGGGTGTGCTTGGAACATCAAAGCTCTATGACATTCGCAAAACAATCTTTACTTTCACTCCACAGGTGAGTGGGAGAAGCTGCAACATGCGTTGAGATAAATGGAAATAAGAGGGACTGCAGAAATAAACTATTGGCTGGAATTGGAGTAGTCACAGTCTCCCAGGGCCTTGCGTATATTAAATGGCTCCATAACTGTTTAATTGAACTTGCTGCATAGAGCTTTACCAAGTGACTGTTACTACCAAGAGTAGTCCCGGGTGTTAAACTGTGACTGGGATTTTCTAAATGTTCATATACTTACAACATTTTCCTTATTTTCAGAAGTTAAACTAAGACTGCATTTTTCCTTTATGAGTGAAACACAATCTACTTTAACTGCTAAATTAAGTGTTTCCTATTGTGAAGGAGCCCTTTCATTTGCATAGAAATCTTCAATGTCCTCTTTTAAAGAAAAATATCAATAGCTGAGGAGCCCCCAGCTGGATCAGGCCCTCTGGATAAGTGAGACAGTCAATAAGCTTGAACTGTTTGGGAGGCCCCCAGGCAGTGGGACCCGGACCTGTCCTTAGTGCATGAGCTGGCTGTTTGGAGCCTGGGGCCTGTGCTGGGACACTTTGCTCAGCCTGGGTGAATGGAGAACTGAACTGGACCTACCTCAACTGAATCTACCAGGCTGAACTGAATCCCCAGGGGAGTCCTTGCCCTGGAAGAGATGGGAATGAGGGATGAGCTAGGGGGAAGAGGGGGGCAGGAGGAGGGAGGACAGGGGAATCCGTGGCTGATATGTAAAATTAAATTATATTATAAAATTAAAAAACAAAAGAAAAATATCAGGACTATTAGGCCATAATTATACAGATAAGTGGCCTGATGTATAACATGAATTGCTAAATGGTCTTTTAATAAAATCCCAGAGCCTGATATTGAGGTGAAATCTGAAAGATCAAAGAAGCAAAGCAAGCCACAGCCACCACCTCTGACCTTACCAACTCCTTAGCCTGGAAGAGTTCCAGCCAAAAGGGCTTCAGCTGAAATAGTATCCTGAGCTGAAAAGGCTTAGTTCCTGTCTCCTCACACGTTATATACCTTTCTCTGCCCAGCCATCACTTCCTTCCTAGTGCTGGGATTAAAGGCCTGTGACTCCCAAATACTGGGATTACAGGTGTGAGCCACCACTGCCTGGCCTCTATATCTAATCTAGTGGCTGGCTCTGTCCTCTGACCTTTAGGCAAATTTTATTAGGGTACACAATATATCACCACATTTACATTTGTTAGCTACATAATAATAGATCTACAATCAATTGCATATGTGTATGGTAGTAGAAATTATTTTCTGGGAAGAAAACCAAGCATGGTATCACATGCTTGTAATCCGAGGTCTTAGGAGGATGAGGCAGTGCATTCAGAGCCAACCTGGGCAACATGGTTAGCAAGGTCAATATGAACTACATAAGAATATTTTGTCTCAACCAAGGGCTGAAGATGGAGCTTAATGGTAAAGTACTTGCTAAACATGCACAAGGGCCAAGGTTTCCCTAGTAGCACAGTAAATATTTTCTTGAAGGAAAACTTTACTTCTCTGTTTGATATATCTAAAACAGTGCATCTAAGATAGACATAAACAAAAAATGAACTTACCCTAGACTATTTCTGACATTTCCACTTGCTAATCAGATGTGTGTGCTAGTCTGCATAATGTCTCTGAGTCTTATTCTTCATATTAAAAGAAAACCGCCAAATTGAGAATAGTGGTGCATGCCTGCAATCCCAGAACACAGGAATTAGAGCAGGGGCATTATGAGTTCAAAACTAGCCTAAACTACATAATGAGAAATTAGGAAGAATGGGAAGAAGGAAAAGAGGAGCTGCCTATACTAGGTGGTTGTAGGATTAAATGAAATTATATACTTGAAAAGATTTGTAGGCAGTCACACACTTTAAACATTAGAAACTAGCAGGATAGTGGTGGTGCACTCCTTTAATCCCAGCACTCAGGAGGCAGAGGCAGGTGGATTTTTGAGCTCAGATTCTCTAGACTAGGCTGAGTTCCAGGACAGCCAAAGCTACACAGAGAAACTCTGTCTCAAGAAATCCAAAAGAAAAAGAAAAAAATCAGAAACTATTGTTGTGCATACCATTGACCACCATGTACTTTGGGAATTATTAGGCATTAAATTTGAGACTACTGTTTCCTCTGTGACATGTATGCTTTATGAATAAGTAAACGTTGAAAAATATTATTTGATATTTGTGAGAGCAAATTTTTCTGAATGATTGTTTTTCCTTTTTTCTCAGTTTATAGACCAGCAACAGTTCTACCTGGCTCTGGACAACAAGATGATAGTAGAAATGCTTAGAACGGATCTCTCCTACCTCTGTAGCCGTTGGAGGATGACTGGCCAGCCCACTATCACTTTCCCCGTCTCACACACCATGCTTGGTAAGGGAATGAGTGAATAAGTCGTGTGTGTAGTCCTTCAGCATCCCACTGCAGAGCGCTACGCACCAGCTCATCTTCTGTGCCAGACAGTTTGCTAAGCTCTGGATGCACAGGGTGATAGGCAGGTAAGGTTTCTGTTCTGTTCAAGCTTATGTTTTAGGAGGTGAAGAGAGATGATAAATATGGATGCATAAGAATAGTTCACATGGTTTGAGAGCCATAATGTAAAAAATGGAACAGAGACTAGCTTTTGATTTCCGAGCCAGTTTTCCAAAAATTGCATTCTACAATTCTTTTTAGAGAGAGTACTAGTACATCCTGCATCTGTTTTAGTCCAGTGGAGCATCAAGATTTACAGGGAAGTTCCCAAGCTTCTCCATCCAAAGCCTGTCTTACTGAGAAGTAAGATCTCGGAGGGGAGAGTGCAAAGGTTTTTGCTTTGACTGGGGGCAGGAGAGATGCTTCCTCACAAGGAGAGGCTTTATTGTTCTGAGTTCCTGCTACTTTCTTTCTCTCTGCTGTTGATTCCGAAGGTCTGGGTGTACTGCCAAAGTGCATAGAATTCCTTTCCATGAAAAAGAACCCTTTATCCCGAGCAATTTAGAATCCAGACAGACTGCTAGGAATTTTGGTCACATCTGCAAAGGGCTGCAAAAGAACAGGAGCTGAGAAAGTAGGGTAGTCTTTGTTCTTTTTGTCTCCTTTCTTTACTTGGGACAATTAACAAGTGCCCATTTAATAACTAATGTATTCTCACAATTGTCTTGAGATAGTGTATAGTTTAACTTAGAAGGCAAAATTAATAGATGATAACACTACAAGACAAATTCTAGACAGTGCATTACAAGTTACTAAAGCACTGAAAGTTATCAAGGTACCAAAGGAAAAATTTCAGCTGATGTGGGTCTTAGGCTTTTGGATTTGCTGTTTTGGATTTTGTTTTTAACAAGATTTTTTTAAATACATATGAGTGCACACACATGAGCATGTGTCCACAGAGGTCAAAAGAGGGTATCAGGTCCCCTGAGCTGGAGGCACAGGTTTTGTGAAGCACCTGATGTGGGTGCTGGGAACAGAACCTGGGTCCTCCACAAGAGCAACAAGTGCTCTTAACCACTGAGTCATCTCTCCTGCCCATGGAATTGTTAATATTCACATAGGAGGAGGAAAGAAGAATGAGATCTTAGCTGAGATGGGGAATGCCGTGAATGAGGCCTGGGCAGAGGAATGAGCCTGTGTGTGGGGCTACTGAAGAGACCAACCTGAACAGCTTAGATGCTGTGATAACCAAAGCTGGCAAAGTAAGATGTGATCTAATTAGGAAAACTTCTTTGAAAATAAGCAGACATTTAAAACAAGGTATATAAGAAGTTGAAGCTTTCAAAAGTTTTTCAGTAAGGAGTGACATGGAACGAGTTGTATTGAGGGGATTTTAGATGGTGGCAGTACTGTCATCATATAGACCGACATCAAGGAAATTACTGCACGTGTGAGGTGAGGAGGTAAGGCCCTGCATTGGTTATATTGAAAATAGAAAGACATGATGCAAACGGCGTTTTGTTCAGTTCTATTTGATTTGCCTTTCTTTTCTCTTTGCTCTTTAATTCTTCTGAGACAGTTTTACTCTATGGCCCAGGCTGGTTTGAACTCCATAGCTGTTTTCCTGCTTCAGCCTCCCAAATGCTGAGATGCACGCATTAGCCACTGTGCCTAGCTATTGTATTTCCTGAATGTATTCTTGTTTTTGCTTGATTTATGTATTTACTTAGTGAATGTGCACATGTGTGTGCATGTAATGGCTCTTGTGTGGAGGTTTGTTTGCACAAGTTGCTCTTCTCCCTCTATTATGTGTGTCCGGGGATCAAACTCAGGTCGTCAGGCTTGGCAGCAAGGGTTTTTACCCTGGAGCCATTTCACTTACCCTGTTTGATTTCTGAGACTGGGTCTTATGTGGCTGACTCTGGACTCCTGATCGCCCTGCTGCTGCCTCCTAAGCACTGAGATTACAGATGTGCACCACTGTGTCTGCCTTTGATTGGTTTTGGTTATTTTGTTTTGTGTTTTTGAAGCAAAGCCTCACTATATAGCCCAGGCTATTGTCGAACTCATTATACAAACCAGCCTGGCCTTGAACAAATGACCCTCCTGCCTCAACCTGTTGAGTGCTATTAGAAAGGGCAAATTAAAAAAGGCAAATCACAAGACTATCATCAGTTTCATATAAAAACCAGATAATTATTACCCTTCTAGAAGATTTTGTGCACACACACACACACACATATATCAAGGCACATTATGCATGATACCATCTGTTACTGGGTGGTTTTGTGTGTCAACTTCACACAAGCTAGAGTCATCAGAGAGAAAGGAGCCTCAGCTGAGGAAATGCCTCCTTGGGATCCAGCTGTAAGGTGTTTTCTCATTTAGTGATCAATGGGGGAGGGCCTAGCCCATGGTAGGTGGTACCATCCCTGGACCACTGGTTCTGGGTTCTATAAGAAGGTGGGATGAGTAAGCCAGGGGAAGCAAGGCAGTAAGCAGCACTTCTCCATGGCCTCTGTCAGCGCGTGTCTCCAGGTTCCTGCCTTGTCTGAGTTCCTGTCCTGACTTCCTTCAGTAATGAACAGCAATGTAGAAGTGTAAGCCAAATAAACCCTTTCCTCCCCAATCTGCTTTTTGGTCATCTATAAGATGCTTATCATAATGTTAATCCCAATGATTGTGGGAGCCCACAGAGGTTTCCTAGTGAGATCTGAGCTAACTTTACCAGCAGAGCTGCATAAGGGGATGGATTGACCACATGCATGGTTACCAGGTGTTTGGAAACGTCTTCACTTGGCTGTGCTAGGGGGAGGTCTTTTGCCCCACCCCTTGGCATTCCTTTAAAAAGCCCTTTAGAAGAGACAGAAGGGGCCAGTGGATAAGGATCCCTCCCAAGGCTGTCCTGTGTTTCTTTCTCTCTCCCCTCTACATTTCTATCTAAATCTCTTACCCCCACTCCTCAAAAGTACTCTTGGGAAAAGTGGGGGCTGGTCCCCCACAAATGATTCAAGGAGAAAGACCACCAACCCAAATCATCATGGACCAATTAATTAAAGCAAGCTTTTTCACTCATGTACACGGGCTGCCTCCCCTAAAGTGGAGTTCAAGAGGTCAGCCTAGGATGTGATGAAGGTAAGAGTTTTTTTGCTCAGGGCTAGGGGTTTTCCAACTGGGGGATTAACCTTTTGAAACAAAAGTAAACAAAAACAACTTTTGAAGCTTGACAGTGGTGAAATTTGCCTTTAATCCCAGCACTCAGGAGGCAAAGGCAGGCATATCTCTGTGAGTTCAAGGTTCCATGACAGCCAGGACTACATACAGAAAATCTGTCTCAAAAAAAAACAAATCAGGGGTCTAGAGAGAGCTCAGGGGTTAAGAGCACTTGCTGCTCTTCCAGAGTTTCTGAGTTCAATTCTCAGCACCCACATGATAGCTCATAACCATCTATAATGAGATCGGGTGCCTTCTCTGGTGTACAGTCATACTATATATGTGGTAAATAAATAAATTAAAAAAAATACCAAATCAGGTTGTGGATTTAGCTCAGTGGTAGAGAGCGCTTGCCTAGCAAGGGCAAGGCTCTGGGTTCGGTCCTCAGCTCTGGGGAAAACAAACAAACAAACAAACAAACAAACGACAAAAAAAAAACCCAAAACCAACTTTTTGAACCAAAGACATAGTTGCCGTTTCCTGGAACAGGCAGGACACAACCAGGTTATAAATGGGTCATAGAGGTTTAGTCATAAACAGGAAGGAACCTCGTTTATTCTCACTGTAAGATAGCTTTCTTACAGTGAAAATAAACTAGATACAGGCAAGCTGCTTCATTAATAGTATGTGTCGCTGATCGGTAGTGGTTGTGGTGGTGGTGGTGGTGGTGGTGGTGGTGGTGGTGGTGGTGGTGGTGCACACCTTTAATCCCAGCACTCAGGAATCCGAGGCCAGCCTGGTCTACCAAGTGAATTCCAGGAAAGGCGCAAAGGTACACAGAGAAACCCTGTCTCGAAAAAACCAAGAAAATAAAAAGAAAAAAGTATGTGTCATAAACATTTGATAAATAGTTGATGTTGTTAACAGTGCTGGAGACTTGTGATAAGCAAGATAATGCCTTTGAAGAACTTAGTCTTTACCATTTGCCCACTCTACATGATGTTGATGCTCACATTAATGGTTGAAGCACAGGGTGGTCAATATGGGGCGTCTCACTGTGGTGCTATCAGTACAGTGTTGGTTGGAAATAACTGAAAGATTTCCCTCTAGTTCTAAGTTAAAACAGCAAATGTAGTTTTACAATCTTTCCCTTTCAAGATGAAGATGGAACCAGCTTGAATTCAAGTATCCTGGCAGCACTCCGAAAAATGCAGGATGGCTATTTCGGTGGGGCAAGGTAAGTGACGTGGATGCTGAACCAGAGGAGATGTAGCACAGGAAACTGTCAGGAATGCTTGAGACCTGCTTATCATCTGAGAAAGTTCAGTTTAGATTGAGATAAATGCTGAAACAGTGCACACGGTTATAAGAATTCACTGTAGTCGATCATCTCAGGAGGCACCTGAGCGTCTACTTCCATTGATTCTTGCATGGGGGAACTATTACTGAGTTGTAAGATAGCCCTCTAGAAATTTGTCTGCATACACATGTATAAACCAAGGCTTATTTTGACAGTATTTCTATGACTTGGTATACATCTATGATTGGAATTCTTTTTTTTTTTTGGTTTTTCGAGACAGGGGATTGGAATTCTTATATATAAAAATTCTTATTTTGTGGTTTATTATTAATATATATTCTTTGGCTTCTTATTTTATTCAAAATATCATAACCTATTCCTGTCATTATTTCTTTCATTTTTCAAATTATCCAAAGTCTGGCCATTGGTAGCCTCTTTAAATTGACTTCTTTAGAAAATTAATAATACTAATCTCATTTGGAGTTTTGTAATTGGCTTATTAAGTAGAGTATTATATGTTCAACTTAATTTATTACAATGTATAAAATTTTCAAAGATTGTCTGTGTCCAAAATGATTTTTTGATAGTATTTTTAATTTTTTTGTTTTGTTTTTGTGGGGAGGTTCTTTTTTCATTTAATTTTTTTTTTCATTTTACATACCAACCCCTGTTCCCCCTCCCTTCTCTTCTCCCACTCCTCCCCACCTCCTCTCCATCCCTCCTCCACCCCCTCCTCATAGGGGCTAAGGCCTCCCTTGGGTAGTCAACACAGGCTGGCATACCAAGTTGGGGCAGGACCTAGCCCCTCCCTCCTGCATCAAGGCTGAGTAAGGCACCATAGAGAATGGGCTCTAAAACGCCAGTGTACCTGGCATAAGTCCTGGTCTCATTGCCAGGGGACCCACAAACACATCAAGCCACACAACTGTCACCCACATTTAGAGGACCTAGTACAGTCCCATGCAGGCTCACCAGCTGTCAGTCCAGAGTCCATGAGCTCCCACTAGCTTGAGTCAGCTATCTTTGTGGTTTTTCCTTTTATGATCTTGACCCTCCTAGCTCCTATAATCCCAGACCCAGAATGACAAACACAGTATGTGCTTACTCTTAAGTGAATATTAGACGCAAAGCAAAGGACAGCCAGGCTACAATCCACAACCCCAGAGAAACTAGGTAAAGAGGAGGACCCTAAGAGGGACATGCATGGATTGCCCCAGGAAGGGAAAAAAAGGGTTAAGATCTCCTGGGTAAACTGGGAGGGGAAGGGAGGTGGGAAAGTGAGGGTTCCAGATGGCTGAGTTGGGGGAGGGACGGAGAAGGAGAACAGTGAAAGAGATATTTTGACAGAGGGAACCACTAAAGGGTTAGGGAGAAATCTGCAGCTAGGGAAAACACCAGGAATTCACAAGATTGTTCCCAGCTAATACTCATAGCAGTGGTAGAGAGGATGCTTGAACTAGCCTTCCCCTGTGCTCAGGTTGGTGTCTACCCTAATTGTCATCATAGAACCCACATCCAGTGACAGATGGAAGCAGATATTTTTAAAATTTTTTGAGATTTCTCTTTATTTTTATTCTATGTATATGAAAGTTTTGCCTGCATGTATGTCTGTGTACTGTGTGCACGCCTGATTACCACAGAGGCCATAGGAGATCAGATCCCCTCAAATTGGAGTTATGGATAGCTGTGAGCTGCCATGTGGCTGCTGGGAATTGAGCCCAGGTCCTCTGGAAGAGCAGTCAATGCTCTTAACTATTGGATTCCCCAGGGCCCAGGGGGGCTTTGTATGTCTGGCGTAGGATATCAGGGAGAAAAAAATCTACATACACTATATTCTTATGTCTGTTAACGTTATTCCTCTAAGACAAAATTACATCAATACAGCTATAGCTCTACCAGGCATTCAGGACAGGAATAACTCTAGACATAACAAGCTCTATATCCGTCTACCTTATTTCTCTGGAATGAAATCCTGTGTCAATAACTGCAGTTCCATCCAGCTCCCCAGCTCATAGTCCTGCTAAACGACTAACATCTATGCTTTCAGCCTCATCTTTGTCCTCTGTATCTTCCTTCTCCATCTCTGCTGCTCTGTACTCCTGGCACTCAGAAAACACTACTGGAGATGTGCTTACCCTCTACAGAACTCTGTCATCCTCTCCTCTCTCGCCATGCTGTTCTGTCTCTCTACAGAAAATGCCTGCCTTTTCTTTCCCTGGGCACCTTGTTCCCTGCCTCCTCAGGAATGTTTTATCTCTACCTTGATTTGTGAAAACCTCTTTTGTTCTCAGTCAAAATGCCCTGGAGAATCACTAGGGCTCCTCAAGGCGAGGGGATGGTCTGAACTTCATTAGCACAGGAAACAAAGCTATGGGTCTCCAGCCAGCTTATCTCCTAAGCTCAGCAGGGAGTTAGTAACTTAGTAGGTTCAGCAGGTCTGGGGAACTGAACTGTTTACCAATTGGTCTGGGCATGCACGTATTTCACCGCAGAAGACAGCTGGAATCTTAAAGGCTGGGTAACACCAAATAAATAAATGGCTTTGCCTTTTGACAGACCCTTGGCCAGTCAAAGTGCAGCTTTAATACACAGCTGAATCTCTATGATATATTCTTGCAGCCCACAAAACTTAACCACTTAGCAGTCTCTCCAGCCCCGATGGTATTTTCTTAAATATGATAGATTTGTGTGCTTTTTCTTCATTCTCTATCTACTTCTCTAATAGCTAGTGCGGTGTTTTTAGCAGACATCAACATAGTGTACAGCAATGGAAGAGATTAGAACTAATCTGTTGGAGGATTGTGAACTCTAATGAGTGGTCTTTCTTTAAAAATCCTGTCCCTAACACATTGAAACATGCTAAGCATTCTTTTCGTGACAATTGGGGCTTATTTGTGTATCTTTTAAAACGATATTCCCTGGTTTTCTGTTCTCTGTCTACCCTGTAACTGGAAGGATCCAGACAGGTAAATTGTCAGAGTTTTTGACAACATCTTGCTGCACACACTTAAGCTTCATGGACCCGGGGCCTGAGGGAAAGCTGTACAGTGGAGAGTGTGATGAAGACTACGATGAGCTGGAATCTGACAACTGGATGGAGAGCTATGATTCAACAAGTAGTGGTAAGGAGACCTTAAACAGCACTGGCTGGCCAGACAAGAACTGTGGTGATGCTATGTTTGTAAAATGTGATTTTATTTGTATGTTAATAAAGTTGCCTTGGGGTCAGAGCAAGCCAGAGCAGAAGCTGGGCAGCGGTGGCACACGCCTTTAGTCCCAGCACTTGGGAGGCAGAGCTAGCCGGATCTCTGAGTTCAAGGCCACTTTAGAAACAGCTAGGCATGGTGACACAGCCTTTAATCCCAGAAATCCAGCCTTTAATCCCAGGGAGTGATAGCAGAAAGCAGAAAAGTATATAAGGCATGAGGACCAGGAACTAAGTGAGTTAAGTAAGCATTTGGCTGGTTAAGCGTTCAGGCTTTGGAGCAGCACAGTTCAGCTGAGATTCATGTGGAGGAGGACTCAGAAGCTTCCAGCCTGAGGAAACAGGATCACCTGAGGAACTAGCAAGGTGAGATAGCTGTGGCTTGTTCTGCTTCTCTGATCTTCCAGCATTCACCCCAATAACTGGCCTCGGGTTTGATTTTATTAATAAGTACCATTAAGTATTCCTACTACAAAGAACACAAATGATTGTTTAGCTTCATCATTGAAAACTCCTGTTTCCAGCAATCTCATAGTGTACAATCCTCACTCTTCTTTAATACGTTTGGAGTCCTACTTTTGTTTGGCTTCACTTTTCTTTCCTCTACTTCTCTTTGGTTTCTGGTCTACTATCTCTATGGTGACGGATTGTGAAGTATTCGGTTAGATAATGCCTTACTAAGATTAGGGAGGATTTCTTCCTTGAGCACCTGAAGTAGCTGGTGATTTGAAATGGAAAGAAACAATGGTAAGTAAAAAATGTTTAATCAATAGTGCAGTTGAAAACATCATACATAAATACATACATATATTTATATATTACTTTTGGCATTAAAAAGCATAAAATATGAAATTTGGTTAGAGTTATATGTAAAGTTTCACATAATTCAAGAAATTATATTTTACATAATATTAGAGACATGTAGTGATATTTCTGAGGAGGTCTCTGTAGTTTGAAAAAGCCTGTTCAGAATGCCTGTTGCTTTTATGTGACAAATGAGACAAATAATATATATAATCAATACTAAGGATAGAAACACGATGCCATGAGAAAGCATTCTGATAGCATGGATTTAAAATGACCGGGAAACACTGACCTTTGCAAGACAAAAATTACCTTGTTTGAATCTTCACAAGAGAATGGTCAGTAAGAGAATGGTTCTTCTAACTATCTAAATCTTGGTGGACTTGTCTTTGTTGTCTGGGTATTTGACTTATCATCTATCTTAAGATACTAACAAGCATAATCTCATAGAATAAGCCAACACATTAGAAGCACAGAGTACTATTTTTTGTTTACTTTATATCCCTCTTTATTTGCTTAGTATTTCTTTTTGTATAAGCCATTTTAAAAATTAAATGAAATTGATATCCCTCTATTCAAGTATCTAGATGTATCTGGATTATATTCAAAGTTAAAATACCTGTCACTAGGATGTCACTGAATTTGAGTTCTATTCTTTAAATCTCTGCTAGCCCCATTAGTCCCATTAGATCACAGAGGAACTTCTGAAGAGGTCACTGAAGATTGTCCAGAACCAGATGATGTATGACAGACTTAGCCAGCTTTGGTACTGATCCCAGCATTTCCCTAACTGTAAACATTATGAATGCTCATACATTCCCAGTATTTGTGTGCAGAGATGATTATAGGTGGGTCCAACCTTTGGCATTGTGATATGATGTCATTATCTACCCAGGTCATGCTCAAGAACCGTGCAATAGAATTAAAAATCCTCTCATGCTTTGAGTACGTTCTTGATTTTGTATCAGGCCTTATTCATAGTTATCCTTGGCTACATGTGACCCACAAGCCATGGGGCTGGACGCACATGTAAGATGTATGACAGAGGTGAGACCAAGAGAATAGAGACCGTATGTACTTTCTGCAACAATTCCCAATGCCTAGGACACTGCCTGCTCCCTAGTAACAACACATATTTGGTGAATGAATAAATAAATGAGGTGACTACAAGGCAATGTAAAGATACTGTTTTGTTAGTGGTTAGAACTAGTGTACAACTAGACTCCTTTTACAGCTAACTCGGCATGTGGTGGAAGACTTTTGCCCTTCCCTGACCTTTCTCTACAAAAGTCTCTTTCTTCTAGCAGGACTCGAAGGACCCTGTCTGCTCCTTCTCCACTGCTGTCCCCCTTCCGCCAACACTGCCATCACACACAGAAATGACAGAACACTTGCTCACGCTTCTTTCAGCTTCCAGTAACCTTACCCATATCTCAGCAAAATTGAAGAGCGGGTGGGTCCAGGTGACTGGCTGTAGCCTCTAAATCTTAATCTATGAGCTCGTACAGTAATCACAAGGGGTTTTCCCCCCAGGAGCTAAGAACAGCCTTCTTCTGAAATGTGTTTTAGGTCTAAGACCCGGGGCAGATCTGGAAGTAACTAAGATGTTCATTTTTGTCTCTTCCCCTTCCCCAACTAACCTTGCAGCTCGCTGTGGTGATGAAGTGGCTCGCTATTTAGACCACCTTTTGGCACACACTGTTCCCCATCCTAAACTAGCTCCTACCTCACAGAAGGGAGGGCTAGGTCGGTTCCGAGCTGCTGTGCAAACAACTTGCGACTTAATGTCCTTGGTGACCAAGGCCAAGGAGCTGCATGTACAGAGTGAGTAATGCCACTACTTCCTAGTGTCAACACCCAGAAGACATGAAGCCCAAGATGGGGGCAGGACGGCGATCACACCAGAAGCAGGGACTGGTTTAGATCACTGCTTTGTTCCCAGCCTCTTGGGCAGCACCTACAATATAGTAGGGACTCAAATCCTTATGAAACCAGTGAATTATATATAGTCTTGATAGAGATACTGTCATGTGGTCTGGTTTGACCAAGAAAACAGCAAGGCACAGAACAAGAGCATATTCAACTTTAATATAGAAGGCAAATGTGGAAGAGCTTTTCTCATTTGTAAAAATTACTTCTTTGAGGGTAACTTTGTTTAAAGAGAAAGCATCATTAGAATTTGTGTTATAAAACAAGATAGACAGAAATGGAGATTGACTCTAAGCTACAACTGGTTCTCCCTTTATGCCCACTGTAACTGTGTATCTGGTTGTTCTAGCCGTGTGGATCTCAAATATAATAGTCGTTCTTCACAGCATCACCACAGTCCTCTCAATAACCAGTACCTTCCTTTAGTAATGTTTTCTTTGGAAGGTATCTTCTGTATGTTGCAAGAGTAGCCATGGCTCCTAAGACTGTTCAGTATCTCTGTGGTCTCTACATGTGGAGGGAGAAAAGGGCTCCTTAGCCACACCTGGATGACCTGAATGTTACATTATACAGAGGATGAGAATGGTTGAGATGCATGCTCTTGCTACCTAAATTTTCATTGACCATTACTAACCAGGTACTAAATGTGAGCACTAGAGTATTGCTTAACATTGAGACTAGGAGAAGCTGAGTATACCCTTTGGTTCCTGCAAGGACATGAACTTAAGCTCATCACATTGCACTTGTCATTTGTAAATCAGGAAAGCAGAATGTAATCCCAGCATGTTATTTACTTGCCTGACTAGTTATTTGAGCTGTGTATTGTCTTCTGTGTCAAATGGTGAAACGGCTCCTTTCACAGGTCACTCCTTAGAAGTTTGGTAAGGATTTCCACTATGTAAGTAAAATCTTAGGAACATCTCAAAGTTGATCAGCCACTACGTGTTTTTTGATTCCTTAGATAGAAGGAAGGCCCAGAAAAGTAAAATGTAACTGAGTTCTTTCTCTTAGGTGTTTTTATACATTTATATGAAAATATCAGTGATAGCATCATTGTGATGGTGATCATGTTAATATCTCATATACCTAGTTGATGGTACAACAGAAATCCTTTCAAAAATGTAAAAATATTCATTGGTTAATTGGACATTTTAAAAAGTATCTAATATCCACATTTTTTTAATTGATATCACTGAGGGAAACTTTCACTCTTGTTCTATAAAGAACTGATCCATATGTTCCCTTCTTCCTGCGGTCAACCATGTGTTTTATTAGCTTCCACTCACCTTTCTCACAAATGTCAACTTCTTGCAGATGTTCACATGTACCTTCCTACGAAGTTATTTCAGCCTTCTCACCCTTCACTCAGTCTACTTGACTCACCTCAGTCTTCGCGACATAACCAGGTAACTGGGTACATAATTCTGTCAGCTGCTTGTAAAAAGCTGCCATCTCTTTCATTGATTCTTTGGGAGTTTCACAGCATGCACCCCAATCCCACTCATTTCCCAGTCCTTCCATGTCTGCCCTCCACCCTTGTAGCCTCCCCCACAAAAGAAAAATAAACAAAAACAAACACCTGGCCGACCCCTCTGGGCACCTGCTCCTCTATCATTCACAGCCTTCTCTCATACCAGTCACAGCTGTGGTATCTCCAGTTCTACAGCACATGCACCACTCTGCTCCTGGGTATCTTTCCCACCTCTCCATCACATATTCGTTCATCATAGTGGCATTGGAAGCATTGGTATGTCATGCAGGAGACCCTTTTGCCCAAACAGCTTTACTTGCAAATGTTCATGCAATGAGTCATTGGCTGGTTCAAGGCCTCTGGTTTCTGGCACACCATCATCACTGGACCCTTACCAAGACTCCTTTCTGATATCCTGCAGATGCCCTGAGTTGTGGAGATCCTGTGGCTATGGTTCTGCAGGACTGGTTCCTTCATACACTCCAGCAGCTCATAGATGAGGTAGATGTTGGGGTGGACCAACTCAAGGTCCTGGATCTTGGCCTGGGTTGTAGCCCTACTGTGCCCATGTAATTGGGTCCAACCCTCCCACACCACCCCAGTGAGGGGCAAACCAGCTCAGCACAGAGCTTGGACATCAACATGGCCTCAGCCAGAAGCCCAGACCACAGATATCCACATGGTCTTTGGTGGTAACCCAGGCCTTAGACATCAAACATCCCACCAAGTTAGGACCACAGACCCAGACATGGCCCGCAGGCCTTAGCCATCAACATAGCAGCCCAGGCCACAGACATCCACATGGCCCTTGATGGTAACATGGGCCATAGGCATCAACACAGACCCCAGCTGCAGTAGGACCATGGACCCAGTGGCCCAAATATCACCATAGCCTCAGGTGGTGGCATGGGCCAATCAGATCAGTTTGACACCCCACACATACCCCACCCATAGCAACATGGCCCAGGGACATCAGCATGGCCCCAGGTACCAGCCCAAACCACAGACATCTGAATGACTCTCGCTGGTAATACAGATCACAGATATCAACACAGACCCCAGCTGCTATAGGCCCACAGACTCAGATATGGCCCTCAGTGGCAACCAGGCCATGGCATCAGATGGTTGTGAAGGCTCCTCATATCAGCCTGTTCCTCTATGCTATCCTGTCTCTAGTTCCACCTTTCTCTACAGCACACAAACCTCTCTGCTTCTCTTGCATCTCTCCACCACATATTTGTTCATTGTAGCTGTGGGTCCCAAATGGGCAGGCACTTGGGTGTTTTGTGGCCTGACCCTGGGCCGCGGAGCCAGGACAGGTATTTTCAGAACCTGCCATCTTTAAGGAAAGTAATAAAACTAGCCAGCATGATTTCTGGTGTGTCTTAGTTAGGGTTTCTATTGCTGCAACAAAACACCATGACCAGAAAGCAAGCTTTGGTGAAAAGGATTTATTCAGCTCACATTTCCACATTGCTGTTCATAACTAAAGGAAGTCAGGACAGGAACTCAAACAGGGCAGGAACCTGGAGGCAGGAGCTGATGCAGAGGCCATACAGGGGTGCTGTTTGTTGGCTTGTGCCCATGGCTTGCTCAGCCTGCTTTCTTATAGAACCCAGGACCAGAGGATGACTCCACCCACAATGGGATGGCCCCTCCCACATCAGTCACTAATGAGAAAATGTCTTACAGCTGGATCTCATGGAGACATTTCCTCAACAGAGGCTCCATCCTCTCTGATGACTCCAGCTGTGTCAAGTGGCCATAAGCCAATACATGATGTTAAACAAAACACCATCAAATGAAGATGGATGTCTTTTTAAGTTTACTCTTAAAGAAAATGTAGAGAACTACTTTGCTCTATCATAGGGCTTACTGGTTTTGTTGTTTTGGCTTTGCTTTTCATCAACATTTTGTAATAAAATTGTGAGTCAGAGTCTCAAGTAAGCCAGACTGGCCTTAAACTTTTTATGTAGATGAGGATGGCCTTGAATTCCTGATCCATTTACCTTAACCTCCCAAATGCTAGGGTTATAGGTGTGTACTACCACATCTGGCCAACATTTAGAAAATTCTTATGAAAAGGTTTAGAGATACAAAGATAACTCATTCTAGGCCATCATCTAGTTAAGCACTGTTAACTTTGTTTCTTTTTATCACTTATTCCAAAGGTTCCTTCTGTTCGTGTAGAAGTACATGTTCCTAGAGACCAGTCTGGGGAAGTGGACTTCCAATCACTAGTTTCACAGTTGAAAGAAACCTCAAGCTTACAAGAGCAAGCTGATATACTCTACATGCTGTATTCAATGAAGTAAGTGATGGATATTACTAGTATCCTTTAATGCACATATTGTGAGGAAGTATAGTATGTTAGTCAGCTTTCTAGTTTATAACAAATACCTGAGACAATTAGCTTATTAAAAGAAAAGGTTTATTTTAGAGCTCAAAATATTCCTTATTTTAATACTTGTTTTTTAATTATTTATCTTATGTGTATGAGTGTTTTGCTTGCATTTATGTCAGTACACTCCAAGGCCAGAAGAGAGTATCAGATCCCTTGGAACTAGAGTTACGGATGGTTGTAAGCTACTATGCCGGTGCTGGGAATTGAACCCTGGCCCTCTGGAAGAGCAGCCAAATGATTGTAATTGCTGAGCAAACTCTCTAGCCCCTAATATTAGTGTTTGTTAAATAGAAAAGTATATTGATACATAACTTGTATTCATTTTACTGGTTTTTCTTCTGCTTCAAACTCATTTTTATTAAGGAATTTTTTATTCATTTTAAATACCAACCACAGATCCCCTTCTCTTCCCTCCTCCCACCCCTTCAGCCTTCATCCCTCCAACCCACCCCCATTCCCTCCTCCAGTTCAAAAATTATTTTGTTGTTGGTTGAGAATACAATAAAAAAATTAACAGTTTGTATTTTTCCTCTAGTGAAAGATCAGGTTTCTACTCATGTTTAATAGAACTTGTACTATATTAGACACATAGTTATACTTAATTATTATTCAAGGGTAAGAGGTATAAAAAGCCTTTAAATAATAACCTGAATTTGATGATTTTAACTATATAAAATTGCTCTTTTTCATATGGAAAAAGGTTTTATTTTGGCTTCTAGTTTTGGGGGTTTCATTCCATGATTGTTTGGCTCTATTGCTTTAGGGTTTATGATGAGGTATCAGATCATGTCAGTATTATGAGGCAAAACCCTTCACCTCATAACTGGGTTACAAGAGAGAGAAAATAATAGAACAATGTCCTAGTAGCTCCTACAAGGGCATACCTCAGTAACCTAAATTCCTGCATCTAGGTCCTCCCTTGTAAAGAATTCTACCATCTCCCAGTAATTCCATAGGTAGAAGACCAAGAGTTTAACATTTGAGGGCTATTCTAGATCTACCCCTGTCAAGAAGGACTTGAGTAAGAAGCCCAAACAGTATTCTTGCCCAGCTTAAACAAAACGGGCACTATTTCACCTTTCCACTGCCAGCATGTTAGCGAAGGACAAGGAGGCATCTGGGACTTTCCTCTCAGTGGAATTGAGCCCTCTTATAATGAGGGACATATAGAAAGCATGAACTTCCATCCCTCTTCAGTAAATGCTGTCAGAAGCAGCCTAGTCAGGAGTTTGGTCACTGAGTGCTAATCCAAGGTCAGCAGAGTCCACATCAGGAATGGTAACAAAGTGACTCTTTCCTACTCTAGGATGGAAAGCCTAGTGGGGAGCTTCACCCTCATTCAACAGAAATGGGACACTCCTGCTCTGTATCAAAGAAGTCTGAATGGGGAAGCTACAATTCATCCCCAGAAAGCAGTAAGGCAACATCTCCTTCCCCCTAGTGGTATATTATCAGAAAAGGCCTACTGGAATGGATTTAATAAGTTCCACATTATTGCAATGTATTACCCCACATATCTAGGATACCAGTGATAATCAATTGTTAGACCAAGAACCATGAAGTAATTGATAGTGTCAGCAGAGATAAGGCATATGCTGGTATTAAATAAAAAATCTTGTAGAGAAACTATCAAAATGCTTCAAGTAATTATGAATACCCCAGAAACAAATAAAAAAAAAAACCTGAGCAAAGAATTGGAAAGCATAAAGGAAAGCTAAATGGAAATTTTAGAAATAAAAAATATAGTAACCTGTCAGGGTCCAGCCTCAGCTCAGGTTCAGGTCCTGAGATGGGGAAGGGCCGTTGGCACAAGGAAAAATTTCTGACCACTCAAATGGCCTTGAATACCTCAGGCCATCTTTATTTATACTTAAACAGAGTTTTTCTTACCAGGGTTACATAAACAGCCTTATTATTGGCTTCTAATTTTGACTTTAAGAAGTCCATCATGGTCATTTAAAGGAATTTAAGGAATCCATTGTGGTCATAATGGAAGCCCCAATTGTTCCCCTTTATGCTTCCCCAAATACACCTTCCCACCCCCTGCATAACCTTTTTCTAGACACCGAGTTGATCATTTTTTCCAGCTTAACTAAGTATCGAGACAGACACATCCTGCTCTCCCAGCACTTCTGTCAGCTGGCAGCTACTGAGGTTACAAAGTGAAAAAGTAATGACATGGGCACAATGCTTTAAGGACAACAGTATCAAACCCAGACAATTCTTTCATCTCTGCGAGATATATTTTTCTCCAGTTCCTTTTTCTACAAGAGGGTCCCATGTCTCAGTCTCTCTATAAAAGGCAGACTTTGATAAAGCACTCTTTTCCCATCTCACTGCACCATACTTCTTCCACCAATATAAGCTCCTGTGTATGATAAAGATGGCTCTATCCATCCCATATTTTACATTGCATTATTCCCATCAGAATATACTAGATCTTATCATTGATTCTATATAATTGGTACCCAGGGAATTTACTCTCAACAGTTGGCACCATGTGTTTTCCTGAGGCTTTTTCCCTATTCTGTATATTCATGCTTTACTCTCCTTTCTAGAACTGTGGGACATGGTTGATGTTCCAAGTGGTTTTTGTTTTTTGTTTTTTTTGTTTTTTTCATATGTACCTAACTGACTCTATTGAGTCAGAAAAGCTCCTAGGATTAGGATTTGTAGTTAGTAATTCCAGATAAGAGATTTAAGAAGCATTAACCCTCTGCTGAATTGTAGGGGGAAATATTTGAAAAGGAACAGAATTTCCAGGGAAAATTACAGCTGTTTCATGTGTGACTGACAAAATAAAGGTAAAAACCGCCCAAAGAATCACCAATATAATGAAAGAGAAAAGAGCCTTCAAGCCGTACGGATTATGGAAATTCCTACACTGTCCCATGGACTACTGGTCCTTGCCAGGTGTGAGTCTGTTTCCACAGGTGTCTTACCCTGTGGGAAACCCGTTGGACAGGTAGTCATATGCTGATCCGAGTCTAGGCTGTCTGGCTTCCCACAGTAATCAGAACGAAGCAGTGGAATGTAAAGCACAGAGCTTAGAAGCATTGAACTTGAACAGTGAACTCTAGAAATTACCAAACCTAAACAACAGAGACTTAGACCACAAAAGTAAATAGGACTTCAAGGGCATGTAGAGCTATAAACATGGCCACAATGATTTTATTATTTAGAATATTAAATATTATACCTTAATACTATCAGTGTTCAAAAATATCTCTGGCCAGGCAGTGGTGGCACATGCCTTTAATTCCAGCACTCAGGAGGCAGAGGCAGGCATATCTCTGTGAGTTCGAGGCCAGCCTGGTCTCCAAAGCAAGCTCCAGGAAAGGCACAAAGCTACACAGAGAAACCCTGTCTGGAAAAACAAAAAAATACCTCAAAACATCTCTGATTATTCCATAATGTTTTGTTGCAGTTGGTTTGTTGAATTCCAGACATAATTTAAGTCCACATATTGTACTTGGTTGCTATATTTCTCTAAGTGCTTTTTAAATGTCTATATTGTCTCTTCCTAATATTGGCTTGTCCTGTAGAGTTTACATTCTTCATTTTGCTGAGTGCGTCCTCATGATGTTAAACATGTTCTTTCCTTCGTATTGCCTATAAATTGGTAGTTATCACCACAGATTTGGTAGTTCTGCATTCAATTTTTAAAGCAGGTTCAGAGGTGGTTATATTATACCAGAAAGCATGTAATGTGTGGCTGTTAACCTTTTCTCTTATGTGGAGAGTCAAACTCTCAAGCTTTGTACATACTGGGCAAGTGCTATACCACAGAGCTACATGTCCAGCCCCTGACTATTGCTCTTTTTGTCATATTAAGGTTAATCCTATCTGGATTGGTGGTGTGTACCTGTAATCTCAGCATTGGGAGACGGAACTAAGACAATCATGGATTTAAATCTGACCTTGGCTACATAGTGAGTTCAAAGCCAGCCAGAGCTACATACACCATTTCAGAACAATAATGGCTAGAGATGTTGCTCAGTAGTAAAGCACTTACATTAGATGCAAAAGCCCCTGGGTTCTATCACCAGCATGCAACAATGACAAAAAGATTAATTAGATAATTTTCACCTATGCTAGCTTTTCTTCTGATGATTTTAGGAGCTAACACTGGTCACTGCCCAGATCTATATATAGTATAGAGAAAGGGTCAAATATTTTTCCCATTTCTAAATATCCAGCTTTTTCATGGGCAATGTTGTCTGTGCATTCTCCCACGTACATTCTATTCATATAGATGTAAATATAGACATATATGTGGATATTTATAGCCCTGTGAACCCAATATTAGCATAGTGCATACATTGTTCTACACATGTTTTTCCATCACTACATATATATTCCAATTACCTACTGCTTCATAAAAAAAAAAAAACCCTCAATACCCAGTGGCTTGAGCAGGAGCATAATAAACATGTGGAATTTTAAAGTATCTTTAATAGTTCTTGGACTGCCTGGTCTTGACTAGGCAGTTCTTTTCAAGGTCTGTTGTTCAGTTTTTGTCAGACATCGACCCTTGGATGAAGTCAGCCAAGGTTTGCTCACTTATACACTCGGGAGTAGATACTGGCTGTTGGCAACAAATTCAACCTCATTACCTACAGCTCTAACACCTTCCGTGTGTCCTTCCCTCACAGCATGATGTGTCACAAGAGAAGACAGGGTGGAAACTGTACTCTCTTTTGTGACCTAGCCTCAGAAGTCCCTCTTTCACCTTAGTCACGTGCACACCTGGTGTCCTGCAGCTTTGCTTGGCTTTGGTTTTTGTGTCCACTTGACCCAGGCTAGAGTTACTGGGAAGAGGAACCTCAGTTGAGAACATGCCTCCATCAGATTGCCTGTAGGCAAGTCTGTAGGGCATTTTGTTGATTGATGGTTTATGTGGAAGGGACCAACTCACTGTGGACAGTGTGACCTTTGGGCAGTCCTCGGTTATATAAGAAAGTAGGCTGAGCAAGCCATGGAGAGCAGGCCAGTAAATGACATGCCTCCATGGTCTCTGTTTTAGTTCCTGTCTTGATTTCCCTCAATGATGAGTTATTACTGAAAATCTAAGATGAAATAAAGCCTTTTTCCCCAAGCTGCTTTTGGTCATGGTCTTTATCACAGCAATAGAAACCTTAGACAGGGGGAGAGGAGAGAAGTGTAAGAATTACATTGTTAAAAGAGCATATTGAATGGAAAGTTGTTACAGCCGTTCTGGAAAATACAGTCTGATACTATGTAAATCTACCTTATATTTCCATTTTGGTTTTTTACTTTTTATTAGTATACATTAATTATTATACACAGCAGATTTCATTTGATGTTTTCATACATGTATATAATGTATTTCGATTATATGCAACCCAACGCCTGTTCCTTCCCTTTTCCCACTCCTGCTAATCCCATTCCTTTTCCCAACTAGTTCCCTTATTCTTCCATGTCTCTTTATTTTGAGACAGGGTCTTGCTATCCAGTCCTGGCTGGTCTGGAACTTTCTGTGTAGACAAGACTGGTCTTGAACTCATGGTGATCTCCCTATCTCTGCTTCCCTAATGCTGGGATTAAAGGTGTGTGTACTACACCTAGCTCTTCCATGTCTTTTTGTTAATGAATCAATAAATTACATTAGGGTTGTTTGCAGGAGCATTGGTACCTACCTTTTATTTTCTTAATAGATGTGTAAAATTGTCTTATTTAAATATATTATAATCTATTTGACCACTCTCCTAATGATGGACTTTGGGGTATTTTCTTTTTTTATACTTTTTAAAAAAAGATTTATTTATTATGTACACAGTGTTTTCTGTCTTCAGGCCAGAAGAGGGCACCAGATCTCATTTTAAATGGTAGTGTGTGGTTGCTGGGAATTGAACTCAGGACTTCAGGAAGAGCATCATCCAGTGCTCTTAACCACTGAGCCATCTCTCCAGCCCCTTGGGTATTTTCTAGTCACTCACTATAACAAACAGTGCTTGTAGTAAATTTCTTAACTGAAATTGCTTCATATATATGGAAAGAATTTATTCTACAGTTAGATCACAAGCTGAACTGACTGATCAAAATATGTAGGCATCTTAAACTAGACTTAGTGGTGCATGTCTATAAAACTGGCACTTGGGAGGTCGAGGCAGGAGAATCAGGAGTTCAAAGTCATCCTTGGCTATGACGTTTGCCTGGGCTACATGAAACTCTTATTTTGTCCTCTGTCCGATACATGTAAATATACATGCACATGCACATATATTAATATATACACATATATTTATTTTAAGTGTTCAATTGTGCAATTCAGTAGCTTTTCGTTTCCTCAACAGTATTGTGCATCTTTTTGTTGTTGTTGTTTTGTTTTTGTTTTTTCAAGACAGGGTTTCTCTTTGTAGCTTTGGAGCCTTTCCTGGAACTCACTCTGTAGACCAGGCTGGCCTTGAACTCACAGAGATCCGCCTGCCTCTACCTCTGGAGAGCTGGAATTAAAGGCGTGTGACACCACCACCCAGCACATTACATTTTTATTAACCCCAAAAGAAATTCTACGCCCTTTATCCATCAACTCCCAATCCCTGTATCTACCCAGCCCTAGTCAACTGTGAGTCCACTTTCTGGTGTTTGAGACATTTTCTAGAAATTGAATCATACACTTCGTGGTCCTATGTGACAAGCATCTCTCATTTAGTGTGCTATTTTTAAAGTTTGTCTTCCATGTTGTAGCATATATCAGTATATCATTTCATTACTGCCAAATACTGCCTGTATGGCTAGAGTACATTTTATTTATTCACTTGGTGGGCACTTCTCAAGTTTTGTGAATAATGCTAGTGTAAATGTCTGTATATAAGTTAATGCACAAATGTTTTCATTTCTCTTGGATATATAACCAAGAGAAGAAATGCTGAGCCACATGGTGACTCTGTTTTTAACCACTGTCAGAACTGCCAGCCTCTTTCCAATATTTGCAAATAGCTCTCCAGAGGCATTGTTCCAATTTTTACTCCCACAAGGGACTGTTTAAGTGATAATTCACATTAATTTGGGGGCCTTTTACAGCTTGATATAATAAAATGTTATCGTGATATAATGTTCATTTCATTTTTCTTGTTACATGTGAAGTTGACTGCCTTCTATATTTATGGGGTGCCAATGTTTATTTTTGCTCAATTTTCTGTTTTTTACTTTATCCATTTGAAGTTCTTTCTTTTATTTCTTTATCAGAATTGGACTATGAATTACACATATTTTCCCTATTTTGTAATTTGTCCTATACTTTGCATAGTGTCTTTTCAGTAAGAACTCTTTATTTTGATATGTATAAACTAATTGAACTCCACTTTTGTGACTTCTGGTGACATTTCATAGTTAGAAAATTTTCTGTCTAACAGTATGGGCTAATTTCCCATATGTATTTCAGCTCTTTAATATTTATGTCTTCACACATTTAGAATTGTAAGATATAGACTTTCAGGCACTGATCCAACTTCTTCCAGATAGCTACTTGATGCTTTTAACATCATTTAATAAATAACCTACATTCATCATATACTAAATTCCCAATTCCAGGTAAAGTTTCTATATCCCTAAGTTGATTTGTGTAACAGTAATTGTATAACAATCATGTATCTGCCTCCTCTCAATACAAACAAATTCTAATGTATTTGCTTCTTAAAATACAGTATGGTTTCAGAACTTGGAATAGTTAAATCTTTGTTAATTTCAGCTGTGTTGAAGCTTGAGCTATGGGTAAAAGAATGCAGTGTCAAAGCATAGCTAAATTACAGATTTTTTGTCTAAGACATTTGAATTTCAAGATCGATTCTTAATTACAGTTTTATAAGAGTTTTGAGTATATAGTTTTCTACTAAAGGAGGCGCCAAAACAGGCATATCCATTATCACACTAAAAGGAAACAATTTTCTCATATTTAATGTACATCCTTCTTTAAAATTGCAGAGGACCTGACTGGGACACCGAGTTGTATGAAGAAGGGGGTGCCACTGTCAGGGAGCTTCTTAGTGAACTGTATGGCAAAGCTGGCGAACTTCGGCACTGGGGTCTGATCCGCTCCATCTCTGGGGTCTTAAGGAAGAGGGCGGAAGCACTTGATGAGGTACTGAGAAGTTCTTGAGTTTACACAAATCTACATGGGGGATATTTGGGAAGCCACTTCGGTGCTGGGGGATAGCATAGAGGTAGGGTACGCGCCTAGTGTTCTGGGATCCTCGGTTCAAGCCTTTGCACAGCCATGGGGAAAACCTTGATTTTCCTAATTGCTTTTTCAAGCAACCACGTCTTCTAACTGTTTTCAATCACACATAAAGTTACTGATTCTCAGCTTTTTATTTGTGAATGGCAAGTGTATGTTACTGAATCATGATAACTACAGACTTTAGAGGTGTAATAAACCATAAGAGTTTGAGATCTTAGTGAATTTACAACTAGGCTGAAAGTCCCTGCCTTCCAGAAAGCGAAAGTGCCTCCTGGTTTCTTCCTGGAAGTCTGTCTTCTGATCTTATTTCCCAAGAAGGAGAGCTTGGTGTAAATTAAGAGGGAGTGAAGTTTTGTGGGCTGAGGATCAAACTGTTTGGAAATCTGGGAACTTGGAAAGGGTAATCTATGGTACCTCTTCTAGGCTTGCACAGACCTTCTCTCCTACCAGAAACACCTGACAGTAGGACTTCCTCCAGAACCTCGAGAGAAGACCATCTCTGCGTGAGTGAGGCCTGTGGTTGGGTTTTCATAAGGTTTCTCGGCACCTTTAAGAAATTGTGTGACTTACCACAGTTCTCTTGTCCTAATTTGTGTAACATCTTACCTGCAGAGCTGCAGAACAGGAGACTGATAGGGCACAAGTAAATGAAAGAGAAGGCTTATAGGAGTAATACTTAACTCTTTTTCTTACTGGCTTTCCCTAAAACCCTTAATACTACTCATTCTAAAAACACACAGAAACCCAGGACATCGGGAATTGACAACATGAAAGTCAACCGTAGCCTGAAACAGAAAGAGAAGAAAGTATATGGCTAGAGCATTGGGTTGTTATTGATCAGCTTCATGCTGCTGAAGAAGGACTCAAAGGTCAAAGTTGAAAGGGGAAATGGGCCCTTACAGAGCATCCTGCAGTAGCATGTCTGCACAAACACTGTCATCAGATTGCCACTGGCCCAATTTGCTGCAGCTTCTGATTAGCAGTAGTCCCCTAGGATAGGCTGGGGCTCGAGGGGATGGAGAGTGGAGGCACTGACAGTGGAAGTTCAATCCCTACACAGGAGTATCCACTTACCACTAGCCATTCCAATAAAGCTCATCTGCATGAAAAAGTTATTTAATTTCAAGTTATGCTAGTGCCAATATTTAAACCTACAAGCAGATTGTATTTGTAAGAAATATTCTTAGAGGGATTCTGACTTCATAAGTGATGAGATATCAGTCTGCTTTCCTATGAAAGAATGCTCTAAGAACCCCTGCCTGCCAGTTCTACTTCAATAACCAGTGTAGTAAAAGGGTTGTTTTTTTATTGATTAATTTTTTTAAACGGTCTCACTGTAAGCCCCAGACTTGCCCTGGACTTGCAATCTTCTCACATCCTGGTCTCCTAAGTATTAGGATTATAGGTGTGCACTACCATGCCTAGCTAGTGAGTTTATTTTGGAAACAGAGCTTTAGATACAGAGCTTTCCAAGGGGTAAATGAGAGAGAAGTTAGCAGGGATACCTTGGAGATTTCCGCAGACCACTTCATTCCCAGTTCATATATATGATCTCAGCTGCCTCTGAGGTCCAGTTCAGAGTTCTGGATGGAGACTTAGAGAGACATGTCCTAGGACATGTGTCACAGGTTCTGTATATAAAGTCTTAGTTATACTTTGGGGAAATGGTTGGACTAACTTGTTTGGACTGCCGTAATAATAAAATATCACAGACTGGGTGGTTCAAACAAGAGACATGGACTCTCAGACAGAGTTTCCCAGTGTCACAGGGGTTGCTACATTCTGAAGGCTGTCAAGGACTTTGTACTAGGCTTCTTGGATGTACATGGCTGGTTTCCTCCATGTCTCTTTATATTTTTCCATCCTATCCATGTCTTTGTGTCCAAATTTACCCTTTTAATAAGGACACCGGTCACATTAGATCAGGAACCATCCTAATAACTTCATTTTATTCACTTCCAAATATATTTTTCATTAAAATCACACTTTGAGGTACTAAAGGTTTGAATTTCAACATATGTCTGTTGAAAGGTGCAGTTTAACCTATAATGCCCTGTTTTTTAATGAGCAGAACCTTGTATCACAAATAAGATCAGTTTTGTGTCCATATAGGCATTCCAAAAGAAGAATGCCTTAGCACATTCTTGCAAACTATGCCAGGTCAAGACTGGAGAGAGAGCTCAACAGAGAAGATCGAATACTGCTCAGCAGGACCTAAGTTTGTTTCCTAGCTCCCATGTCAGGCAACTTCAGCTTCAGGGGGTGGGGAGTGGTGCAACACCTCTGACCTCTGAGAGCACCTGCACTCAGGTGCACGTACTGCCCCCCTTACATACAGGCATAGATACAATTAAAAATAAAATCTCATGTCAATGAGAGAGCCATGGGTGTAGCCAGATGTGCTGATGTGTGTCTCTAGTTCCAGCACTCAGAGACCTGAGGCAGGACAATCAAAAATTTAATGCCAGTCTGGGCTACATAGCAAGATCCTATATAAAACAAGCAAACAACCCCCCCCCCAA
The DNA here is from genome assembly GCF_903995425.1 of Onychomys torridus. Taxonomy (NCBI): domain Eukaryota; kingdom Metazoa; phylum Chordata; class Mammalia; order Rodentia; family Cricetidae; genus Onychomys; species Onychomys torridus. The sequence continues at coordinate 91,375,535 of NC_050466.1, read as the reverse complement.
ATACACAACAAAAAGACCACTCACAGAAAAGTTTGAAAGTAACAAACATGAGTGCATATATATCTGTGTGCATGTGTGTTTGCAGTTGTAGCTGAACCAATGAAATGTTTTGAAAGATCAGCATAAGATGTGGCTGTAAAGGAAGAAAATGGTTTCCAAAGGACACAGCTTAAAAAGAGCTTATTTCTTTGTACCATTATGCTACTTGTCACATGTGAAAGATTAACCATGAAAGACTGCTCTGGAAAGACATCAAGGAGTGAGTTTTAGGTGAAAATGATGTGAATATGGCCAGAGTGGGCCTCAGAGGCAGTGAATGAGCTTTTTCCTCTGAAAGAACTGGAAGTGGAAAGGAGCTGTGGCAGTGGTTTGGACTGGCATTGAGTTTTTAATTTTTAAATGTAGTTAGGTCAAGCTATTGTAGACTTTGGTCTTTATTCACTGTTTTCTTCCTTAGACCTCTACCGTATGAGGCGCTCACTAAGCTGATAGATGAAGCCAGTGAAGGAGACATGAACATTTCAATCCTTACACAGGTGGGCACCATTGAAAAGCCTAACCTGGCAATTGATATTTGAGTATTTGTTTTTAATCGACCTGACAATTGACAAAGACGACAAAGAAGACACTGTGACAGCCTTGCTATAACTCTTGTTTATATCTGTTCTGTACACAGGAAATAATGGTATATCTTGCTATGTATATGAGGACTCAGCCTGGCCTCTTTGCTGAAATGTTCCGACTTCGAATCGGTCTGATCATACAAGTTATGGCAACAGAATTGGCCCACTCTCTTCGATGCTCAGGTATTTATTTAATTTGGTAACTAATTTTAGGTGGAACTCACTTCTAGTGCAGATCCATGGAGTTTGGAACCAGGAAGGAAAGGAAGGTACAGTTTCTTTTTTTTCTTTATTATTGTGTGTTTTATACATCAGCCATGGGTTCCCATGTCCTCCCCCCTCCTGCCCCCACCTTCCCCCAGCACCCCCCCCCCATTCCCATCTCCTCCAGGGCCAAGACTCCCCTGGGGATTCATTTAAACCTGGTGGATTCAGTACAGGCAGGTCCTGTCACCTCCTTCCAGGCTGAGCAAAGTGTCCCTGTGTAAGCCCAAGGTTTCAAACAGCCACCTCATGCACTAAGGACAGGTCCAGGTCCCACAGACTGGGTGCCTCCCAAACAGTTCAAGCTATTCAATTGTCTCACTTATCCAGAGGGCCTCATCCAGCTGGGGGCTCCACAGCCTTTGGTTCATAATTCATGTGCGTCCATTCGTTTGGCTATTGGTCCCTGTGCATTTCCAATCTTGGGCTCAACAATTCACGCTCTTACAGTCCCTCCTCTTTCTCAACAATTGGACACCTGGAGCTCCACCTGGGGCCTGGCTGAGGATCTCTGCATCCACTTCCATCAGTTATTGGACGAGAGATCCAGCACAACAGTTAGGGTGTTTAGCCATCTGATCACCAGACTAGGTCAGATCAGGCTTTTTCTCGACCATTGCCAGCAGTCTACAGAGGATATATCATTGTGGATTTCTGGGGACCTCTCGAGCACTCTGCCTATTCCTGTTCTCATGTGGTCTTCATTTATCCTGGTCTGTTATTCCTCGTTCTCCCTTTCTGTTCTTGATCCAGCTGGGATCTCCTGCTCCCCTAAGCTCTCTTTCCCTCAAACCTTGCCCTTCATTACTCCCACTGTCGTCCAGGTTGTTCATGTAGATCTCATCCATTTCTCTGTCATTGGGTGATCCTTGGGTCTTTCCTAGGGTCCCGTTTTCTAGGTAGTCTCCCTGGAGTTGTGTAGCAGTCTAGTCATCTTTGTTTTACATCTAGTATCCTCCTATGAGTGAGTACATACCATGTTTGTCCTTCTGAGTCTGGGTTACCTCACTCAGGATGATTTTTTCTAGATCCATCCATTTGCCTGCAAACCTCATGATGTCATTGTTTTTCTCTGCTGAGTAGTACTCCATTGTGTATATGTACCATATTTTCTTTATCCATTCTTCAGTTGAAGGGCATCTAGGTTGTTTCCAGGTTCTGGCTATTACAAACAATGCTGATATGAACATAGCTGAGCAAATGCCCTTGTGGTATGATTGAGCATTCCTTGGGTATATGCCTGAGTGCTATAGCTGGGTCTTAGGGGAGATGGATTCCCAATTTTCTAAGGAAGCGCCATATTGATTTCCAAAGTGGCTGTACAAGCTTGCATTCCCACCAGCAGTGGAGGAGAATTCCCCTTGCTCCACATCCTCTCCAGCATAAGCTGTCTTCTGTGTTTTTGATCTTAGCCACTCTGACAGGTGTAAGGTGGTATCTCAGAGTCGTTTTGATTTGCATTTCCCAGATAATTAGGGATGTTGAGCAATTCCTTAAATGTCTTTCAGCCATTTGAACTTCCTCTGTGGAGAATTCTCTGTTTAGTTCTATAGCCCATTTCTTAATTGGACTGTTGGGCATTTTGATGTCTAATTTCTTGAGTTCTTTATATATTCTGGATATCAGCCCTCTGTCAGATGTGGGGTTGGTGAAAACCTTTTCCCATTCTGTAGGCTGTCGCTTTGTCTTGTTGACCTTGTCCTTTGCTCTACAAAAGCTTCTCAGTTTCAACAGGTCCCATTGATTGATTGTTTCTCTCAGTGTCTGTGCTACTGGTGTTATATTTAGAAAGTGATCTCTGGTGCCAATGCGTTCAAGAGTACTTCCTACTTTTCTCTACTATCAGGTTCAGAGTAGTTGGATTTATGTTGAGGTCTTTGATCCACTTGGACTTAAGTTTTGTGCACAGTGACAGATATGGATCTATTTGCAGCCTTCTACACATTGATATCCAGTTATGCCAGCACCATTTGTTGAAGATGCTTTCTTTTTTCCATTGTTCATTTTTGGCTTCTTTGTCAAAAATTATATGTTCATAGGTGTGTGGGTTAATGTCAGGGTCTTCAATTCGATTCCATTGGTCCACGTGTTGGTTTTTATGCCAGTACCAAGCTGTTTTTATTACAGTAGCTCTATAGTAGAGCTTGAGGTCAGGGATTGTGATGCCTCCAGAGGTTGTTTTATTGTACAGGATTCTTTGGGCTATCCTGGTTTTTTTGTTTTTCCATATGAAGTTTAGTATTATTCTTTCCAGGTCTGTAAAGAATTGTGTTGGTAATCTGATGGGAATTGCGTTGAATCTGTAGATTGCTTTTGGTAAGATCGCTATTTTTACTATGTTAATCCTGCCTATCCATGAGCATGGGAGATCTTTCCATTTTCTGACATCTTCTTCAATTTCGTTTTTCAGGGACTTAAAGTTCTTGTCATACAGGTCCTTCACATGCTTAGTTAGAGTAACCCCAAGGTATTTTATATCATTTGTGGCTATTATAAAGGGTGATGTATCTCTGATTTCCTTCTCAGCCTGTTTGTCTACTGTATATAAGAGGGCTACTCATTTTTTTGAGTTGATCTTGTATCCTGCTATGTTGCTGAAGGTTTTTATTAGCTGTATTTGTTCCTTGGTTGAATTTTTGGGGTCACTCATGTATACTAACATGTCACCTGCAAATAGGGAGAGCTTGACTTCTTCCTTTTCAATTTGTATCCCCTTAATCTCTTTATGTTGTCTTATAGCTCTGGCTAGAACTTCAAGTACTATATTGAATAAGTAGGGGCAGAGGGGACAGCCTTGCCTTGTTCCTGATTTTAGTGGTATTGCTTTGAGTTTCTCTCCATTTAATTTGATGTTGGCTGTTGGCTTGCTGTAGATTGCCTTTATTATGTTTAGGTATGTTCCCTGTATTCCTGATCACTCCAAGACCTTTATCATGAAGGGGTGTTGGATTTTGTCAAATGCCTTTTCTGCATCTAGTGAGATGATCATGTGGTTTTTTTTCTTTGAGTTTGTTTATATGGTGTATTACATTGACGGACTTTCATATGTTGAACCACCCTTGCATCCCTGGGATGAAGCCTACTTGATCATGGTGGATAATTGTTTTGATGTGTTCTTAGAGTCTGTTTGCCAGAATTTTATTGAGTATTTCTGCATCAATGTTCATGAGGGAGATTGGTCTGTAGTTCTCTTTCTTTGTTGCATCTTTGTTTGGTTTAGGAATCAGGGTAATTGTAGCCTCAGAGAAGGAGTTTGGTAATATACCTTCTACTTCTGTTGTGTGGTACAATTTAAAGAGTATTGGTATTAAGTCAGTTTCTTTATCCATGGCTCAGAAGCTGTGTTTGTCAGTCAGTAACTAAAGGAGCAAAAAGATGACACATTTGTGTACTGGTTCAATAACTTCAAAATGTCACTTCCTGGGGACTCTGCATTCCACATTCTTCTTGACACCTCAAGGGCTTTAGAGGTTGGCATACTATGCTGGGTTCTGATGGAAAAAAAGAAGCTTCTGGACATCAAGTGTGAGTCACTAGTTAGTGCATCTCAGTGTCAGTGGTCTGTCAGTGTGAAGATCAAACAAGGAAGTATTTTATTAACACTTATCTAACAGGTGTAGTAGTACTTTCTCATCAGGACCACCAGCCCATAAATAATAACCCAGAGACATATTTAATTATGAAAGTTCAGCCTTAGCTTAGGCTTCTTCCTAAGTAATTCTTATAACTTAAATTAACCCATATTTTTGAATCTATGTCCTTCCACAAGGCTTGTTAACTCATCTCCTCACCATCCATCCTGCTTCCTCCACATCTGACTGGCAATTCTGCCCTTCTTCTTCCCAGAGTCCTCTCTATCCCTGGAAGTCCTGCCTAACTTCTTCCTGTGTAGCTATTGGCTATTCAGATCTTTATTAAACCAATCAGAAAGCACCTCGGCAAGGACACATCTTCACAATGCAAATATTCCACAACAAACAAGACTTGAAAATTATTTATAGGTTTGCCAAGATAACAGTTTTAGTTAGGAAAATAATTGGGGCCTGAGAGAGCTATACAGCAGAGTGAATCCAACCTTGACAGTGCTACACAATCTTTGAGAATGTGTAATTGAGTTTTTCAAAAGCCAGGCAGTGGTGACGCACGCCTTTAATCCCAGCACTTGGAAGGCAGAAGCAGGTGGATCTCAGTGAGTTCAAGGCCAGCCTGATCTACAGAGCTAGTTCCAGGACAGCCAGAGCTGTTACACAGAAAAACACTATCTCAGAAACAAAAAACAAAAAACAAAAAACAAAAAAAAGAAAGAAAAGAAACAGAGGAGGGCTGGGTGGGGGTGGCCTATGCCTTTAATCCCAGCACTTGGGAGGCAGAGGCAGGCAGATCTCTATGAGTTCGAGGCCAGCCTAGTCTGCAGAGTGAGTTCCAGAACAGCCAGGGCTACACAGAGAAAACCTGTCTCAAAAACAAAACAAAACAAAAAACAACCCACAACTTGCATGCCTACTCTTTGTGAGTTTGACACCAGCCTGGTTTACATAGTGCTATATTTCTGAGACTGTGTCTCCAAAAACAGCTCAAAAAATTTAAAATAGGTTTATAACTTTGTATTAGGACACATTTATAGCTATGCTTGACTAAATGTGTTCTACAGGCTGTGAGTTAAACATGACTAAAGTAGGTTGGGCAGTGGTGGTGCAAACCTTTAATCCCAGCACTCGGGAGGCAGAGGCAGGTGGATCTCTGAGATTGAGGCCAGCCTGGTCTACAGAGTGAGTTCCAGGACAGCCAGGACTACACAGTAACCCTATCTTGAAAAACAAACAAACAATGCCTAAAGTATAAGGGGATCGGGGTGTGAGACAGACTCCCTCAGCATAAGTCTTCTTTTCCATTAGAAAAAGTTTCAACAAGAATGACAAAATAGAAGAGCTAGAGAGGGTCTAGAAAATTAATCACAGTTGGAAAACTCAAACTAAGACTTGTTTCATCTAAATTCCCCACAACGGCTTTTAAAAAATATTTATGTGTATATTTGCATGTCTGTGTGTACATGGGTGAGTTTAGGTTCCTGTGTAGCTCAGGGATATCAGATCCCATGGAACTGGAGTTACAGATGGGTTATGAGCCACCTAACATGGATGCTGGGAACTAAACTCAGGTCCTCTATAAAAGCAGTATGCGCTTATAACCACTTAGCCATCTCTCCACTTCCCCACATGGCTTTACATTTTTCTCTGAGGGGCTGGAGAGATGTCTCAGCAATTAAAAGCACTGGCTCCTACTTCAGAGAATCTAAGTTTGAATCCTATCACCCATTATGGTGACAAACAGCCATCTTAATTCCAGTCCCAGGGATTTACTGCCCTCTTCTGGCTTCTGTGAATACTACATACATGTGATACATAAATATACATATGCAGGGAAAATACCTGTACTCGTGAAATAGATAAATATGGTCTGTGTTTTTTTAAATTTGAGATGCTCCCTATGTAGCTCAGGTGTGCGTGTAATTTGTGATCTTCCTGTCTTCACCTCCAGAGTACTTAGATTATAGGCGGTGTCACCATGACTGGTGCACAAAAGGCTTTTAACTTTTAATTTTATATATTCAAGAAGAGAACCAACAATTACTTTATGCCTGCTATTTACAAGATACTATCTTATTTGGTTTTATATTTATATATTGTCGTATTGAATCTTTTCAACAACCCACAAGAGAACACAGTATCTTTCTATTTCTGCCAATAAACATAGAAAAAAGTATCAGGCAGGAGGAGGTGGCTCACAGCTTTAATCCCAGCACTCAGGAGGCAGAGGCAGGCAGATTTCTGAGTTTGAGGCCAGCCTGGTCTACTGAGTGAGTTCCATGACAGCCAGGGCTCCACAGAGAAAAATCTGTCTTACCGCCCCCCACTGCACACCCCTCCCCACACCAGCCCCAACGAAAAGAAACTGGAGGTTAGAGAAGTGAAATAACTTGCCCAACATTGCTAATATTTAGGTCTGTCTGATTTCAAATGACTTCCAGTATTGTATAGGATTCTGCAACTGTGGTATCAAGGGATGTTTTTTTCAGAGGGTATCTGTTCTAGTTAGGTCTCTATCGTGATGATAAAGTATCATGACCAAAAGTAACTTCTGGGGAGGAAAAGGTTTACTTCAGCTAAAGTTCATCATGTGGGAGTCACAGCAGGAGCTGATGCAGAGGCCATGGAGGGGTGCTGCTTACTGACTTGCTCCCCATGGCTTGCTCAGGCTGCTCTCTCATAGAATCCAGGACCACCAGCCTGGGGATGGCCCCATCCACAGTGACATAGGCCCTCCCATATCAGTCATTAATGAAAACACACCCCACACACTTGCCAGAGGCAATCTAATGGAGCCACTCACTCAAGTGAGGTTCCCTTTTCCCAGATGACTCTAGTTCATGTCAAGTTGACAAAAAACTAACCACCACAGTACGGCTAGTCAGTAATAAATCTCAGTAGTGATAAAACTCAATCCTTCTTTACTGTTCCTTGTCTGTAATGGATTCTTCCTGTTGGTGTCATCAGAATCATGGTGCTCCACTTTTATAGGATGAAAACCAAGATTCCCGGGTCTAGCCTGTAGCTGTTAGTGCTTCCTGCCAAGTATGTTGTCAATTTCTATTCTTGGAGATTGATGCCTCCTCTGATTTCCAAACAATCACTGGTTATATTGCTCAGTTAAGCTGTGTTGTCCACAATATTTTGTTATTTATTTCCTCTTGTTGTTTCTCTTGTTTACATGTTGTTCTATCCCTCCAAAATTTAGTGGTCAACGTCTCAAAGTCAGGTACTATGTGTCAGGCCTGCTTGTACTTACATTGCTTAAAATGGTGACTCCTGGGGTTGGGGATTTAGCTCAGTGGTAGAGCACTTGCCTAGCAAGCACAAGGCCCTGGGTTCGGTCCTCAACTCAAAAAAAAAAGGAAAATGGTGACTCCTATGTAGTACTCTTAGTAAGTGACTAATGCTGATGATGAACGTGTTCAAGTTACCCCTGGTATTCTTAGTAAACTTGCACTCACCTCTGTTCTCTTGTACCCATACACCCTGAGAGCTTCCGAGTGAACATGTGCATTCATCGCTGTACTCTGGATGTCTCACCTTCCAAGACTGTAGGTGTTCCCCAGCAATGTGGAAACATTAAAAATCTAGTGCTGTGTGACTAGCCAATTGTGTGGTGTTAGTATGTTTTCTGTAACTCCGTCTTCTAAAGCAAGTGACTTAGAAATCCCATGAGAGAAAACAGAGGGTCGAATCCCCATCTTAGAGGAGAGGGCACATCCAAATAAGCAAACCCAGTGTGGTCACGTGTGCCTGTAGGTCCATCACTTCACAGACTGAGGCAGGAGGATGCTAAGTTTAAGATTAGCCGAGGCTACATGGGGAGAAAATGGAAAATAATGGGGCTATGGTGGACAAATTGGAATTCCTTCCGCCTGCCTTTCTGTTCATTAGCTGAAGAAGCCACAGAGGGCCTGATGAATCTGAGTCCTTCAGCCATGAAAAACCTCCTGCATCACATTCTCAGTGGCAAAGAGTTTGGAGTGGAACGAAGTGGTAAGACCCGAGCACTGAACTGGATTTCAGGATATTTCAGATCGCAGTTTTAGAATGTTTTCCTTCTATCAGAGGGGTCCTTAGCCCAAAAATAGATAAAGGAAATGAAACATTGAGAAGCCATCTTTTGGAACAAGATTTGAAAGTGCTTGCCACACACACTTGATGACCTGAGTTGGGATCTCTAGCACCTAGATAAAATCTGGGGAAGAATGTGTTTATTGGCTTCCATATCCTGGTCACAGTCCATCCCTGAGAGGAGCCAAAGCAGGACCTCAAGCAGGGCAGGAACTGAAGTGGACACCATGGGAGAATGATGTTCACTGGCTCGCTCCTCATGGCTCGCTCCTCATGGCTCGCTCCTCATGGCTCGCTCCTCATGGCTCGCTCCTCATGGCTCGCTCCTCATGGCTCGCTCCTCATGGCTCGCTCCTCATGGCTCGCTCCTCATGGCTCGCTCCTCATGGCTCGCTCCTCATGGCTCGCTCCTCATGGCTCGCTCCTCATGGCTCGCTCCTCATGGCTCGCTCCTCATGGCTCGCTCCTCATGGCTCGCTCCTCATGGCTCGCTCCTCATGGCTCGCTCCTCATGGCTCGCTCCTCATGGCTCGCTCCTCATGGCTCGCTCCTCATGGCTCGCTCCTCATGGCTCGCTCCTCATGGCTCGCTCCTCATGGCTCGCTCCTCATGGCTCGCTCCTCATGGCTCGCTCCTCATGGCTCGCTCCTCATGGCTCGCTCCTCATGGCTCGCTCCTCATGGCTCGCTCCTCATGGCTCGCTCCTCATGGCTCGCTCCTCATGGCTCGCTCCTCATGGCTCGCTCCTCATGGCTCGCTCCTCATGGCTCGCTCAGTTGGTTCTTTATACCACCTAGGCCCACCTGTCTACAATGTTCTAGGCCTTCCCACATCAATCATCAATCATGAAAATGCCCTGACAGACTTGCCCACAGGCAATCTGAAAGAAGCATTATCTCAGTTGAGGGTCTCTCAGCTGACTCTAGTTTCTGTTAAATTGACAAAACAAAACAAAACATCTCTTCTATGGGGAGATGGGAGGCAGAGACAGGAGAATCTCAGAAGCATGTGGGCCAGCTAGCCTGGCACATGCAACACTGAACAAGAGAGGCCCTGTCTCAAACAAGGTAGAAATCGGTGAGCAACACTCAAGGCTCTTCTCTGACCTCCACATGTTTATTCTCTCCTCCCCATCTTCCTCTCTCTCTCCCCCCACCACACAGACACTTTTTAAAAAAAGATTTGGAAACATATATTTAACTCATCTTTTTCCTTAAATGATATAACAGCTAAGTAGTAGCTGTCATGTTTCATTAAAATTCTTATTTAACGTTATTTATTGTCTGTGGTATTGGGGAGGGGTACCACAGCACGTGTGGAGGTCAGAGAACAACTTGCAGGAGTCGGTTCTCTCCTTCCACCATGGGGTCCCAGGAATCGAACTGAGGTCATCAGACTTCATAGCAAGTGCTGGCTGGTACCTGCCTAAGTCAGGAGGACAACTAACAACTCGATCTTTACTGTGCTCAAATTGGCAGTAATTCAGTAAAACTGATAATGTATGTTTGTAGTTGCAACATATCTACTGTAGCCTTTCAACCTTAAATTCTAATACCTGTAAGAGTCTCTCACAAGCTAATCTTCATATGCACTTTTTACATCCTTATTAACAAGTGTTAATTTTACATATCACTGAGGTGACAAGCGTTATTTTAGTACATACATACAGCATGTGTCAATCAAAACCAGCGTGTACTTTGGGGTTTTGCAGCATTATTCTATTAAAGAAGGATAGCAAGAACCTAACGAAGTTTTTTAAAAAAGGATTATCTCCTATATTCAGTTATTAATCTTAAATTATTTTTTTCAAGGAGGGATGGCCAGATTCTGGTATGTTTTGTTTTCAAAATCTGTTGTGTCCTTGCATGGCTTCCAGGGACAGAGCTGACTGGGGTGTTGAGGGGGTGAAGAAGATGACTCTGTACAGACACACAGAAAAGCTGAAGTCTGTGGACTGGGCTCTGATGGAGAAACCACAGCATCCCCCAAGCTCATCCTGTTTCCTATATGCAGTTGAACCAAGAGCCAGGGTTATTACACACAGCTGAACAAGGGGGCAGGTTTAGCGAATCTCCATAGGAATAGTCTTAAGGCTGCAAACATCTGGGGAAAGAAAACTAAGGTGCACATTTTCTGCAGACACTATCACTATTCACACTCAGATCGCCAAGGAAGGCTTTTCTGTCCCTCTGAACCTCACCTGGGAAGTGCCTTGCAACTCACACCCATGGGGCTGCGACATTGGAGTCCTTGACATGCCTATATCAACAGCCTACATTCACTTAGGACTTCATTCATTAGGGCTTCATCCACTCTCCACAAAAGTTAGAAAGCAGGAGCTGAAGAGACAGCATAGTGGTTAAATATACTTACTGCTCATCCAGAGGACCCAAGTTCAGTTCCTAACACCTGTGTAGATCAGCTCACAACTGCCTCTAACTCCAGCATCATGGAATCCACCTCCCTCTTCTGCCCACATGTGGCATGTGTTTGTGTATACACATGCATGTGCATGTGTGCACACACACAAATACAACACACAAATCAAAATAAATCTTTTTAAGTTAGAAAATACTACTCAGACTGGAGGTATTTCTAAAATGCAGATTCTGAGTGAGTAGGCTTGATATGGGACCTTTGGTGCTGATGGTTTTGGTCCAAGATCCACACTTAAAACAGCAAGGTTGCACTAGGGTTTTTTGTTTGTTTGTTTGTTTGTTTGTTTGTTTGTTTTTAGAAAAGAAAGGTGCACATTTAAGTCTTTTTAACATGGTAGAGAAAGTTAAATGTGTTCTTTTTTCTGTGATCTCTTAATCTATACAGTTCGGCCCACTGATTCAAATGTGAGTCCTGCTATTTCCATCCATGAGATTGGTGCTGTTGGAGCAACGAAAACAGAACGAACTGGAATCATGCAGTTAAAAAGTGAGATAAAGCAGGTAAGATCTAACCTCAATGAGGTGTCACAGTTAATAATATTCTTAGCTGGATGTGATGGCACGTGTCTGGAACCCCACATGCAGGGAATAGAGGTTGGAGGATCAAGAGGTCAGGCACAGCAGCCTCAGCTACAAAGCAAGATGGATGCCTGTCTGGAATACTGGAGGCGCTGTCCCAAAACGAAATCAAAAACCAAACATCATTTGGGAATCCTGAGTGTAACTTGAACCGTTTCTTTTTCAGGTGGAACTCCGTAGACTGTCTATCTCTACCGAGAGTCAGGTGAAACAACAAAGATGTTTTAAACATATTTTAACCAGCCTTTAATTCCATATAGCATGCATGACCTTATGAGCTTTCCACAAGCAATAACAAACCATGGAATCTCCCTCACAGCAACTGTTTGTAGATAGCTTTCCCTTTTTGTCTGGATCAAATGACTTAGTTTTTGGAGGGATGTAGCTGGCAACAGATAACAAACTGATGTCCTGGGTTCCCTAATGTGCAATTTATAATGGATTTTTCTTTATAAAAGTAGACAGACTTACTGCTTTTAAGAGTAGCTAGCTGGAAAGATGGATCAGCATTAGGAAACACTGGTTGTTCTTGCAGAGAACATGGTGGCTCACAACAGTCTATAACTCCAATTCCAGGAGATTTGGTGCTGTCTTCCACTGCATGCATGTGGTACACATATGTACATGCAGGCAAAACACTCATATACATAAAATGAAAATAATTAAATATTTTTTAAATGGGGGCCAAAGAGATGTCTCAGTGGGTTAAGAACACTTGCTGCCTTGGTGGGGGACCCAGGTTCAGTTCTTAGTACATACATGGCTCACACCTGTGCTTAACTGTAGTTCCAGGGTACCAGATATCCTCTTCTGGCTCCATGGGCACCAGGCACATACATACTGTACATATGCACATGCAGGCAAAACATGCATAGACGTAAAATTTTAAAAATATATTAGTTATTCAAAAAATAGGTATGCCAAACTGTGGTGGTGCATACCTTTAATCCTAGCACTCAGGAGGCAGAGGCAGGTGGATCTATATGAGTTTGAGGCCAGCCTGGTCTACAGAGAGTGTTCCAGGACAGCCAGGGCTACACAGAGAAACCCTGTCTTGAAAAAATAAAAGGTACTAGAGAGAAAACCAGATTAGGTTAAGGCTTTATCTTTTTTATCTTTTTGGTGGGTTTAACATGTCCAAGGCCCTGGGTTTCATCACAAACAACATAGAAATAAATGACAGAATGGTTTTACTATATCTTATCACCAAGTTAGACTTTCTCATTAAGGTCCATTGAGTGCTACATACAGATGAAGGGGAGGAGCATCTACACAGGACCAGGAATCAATAGGAGTCACCAAACCATATATAAGGGCTTCCTTTCAGGGAGGCAGCAATGAATGACTTGTTGCATCACACAAAGAAGGGCCTAATGTCTTACAATTCTGGGCATCATAGTATTTTAAGATCTGCTAGTTGAGAAGGTGCTGGTTTAATTCCTTCTCGTCGTACTTCATTTTTACTGTTTGAGAATTTCACACATGCATAGAATACATTTGATCAGATCTATTCCTCAGTCCTTCCCCTGTCTTCTCCATGTCCCCTACTTGCCTCACACAACCTCATGCCCTCTTTTTTTTTTCAAACCCATTGAGTCCACTGAGTGCTGCTAGCGGGTGTGTGGGTGTAGGGCTGGCTACTGAAGCATGAGCAGCCTTTTAGGGGCCATATCCCTGAGCAGAACTGACTTTCTCTCCCCCACAAGCCATCAGCTACCAACAGGTGCTCATCTGGGAGTGGAGTTCCTGAGCCCCTCCCTGTCCATGCTTAGATTATGGTATGGGATGAGTTGATGTACACAACAGCCATGTCCTTTCTGGAAAACACTGTTCCACAGTGGTCCTCTTTAAATCTTTCCACTCCCTCTTGGGCAGTGATCCCTGAGCCTTGAGGGGATGTGGTACAGATGTCCCATTTAGGGCTGAGCACTGCAGTCTCTTAGTCTCTTCATGATGACCAGATGTGGGTCTCTATATCAGCTACCATCCACCGGAGAAAGAAACTCCTTGCACTAAGCCTGGTATGGACATGAGTACTTAGGGGCAGTTTGATATTGTGTCCATTTAGACGATGACAGTAGTAAGTTCTCTCCTAGGGCCTATGTCCTAAAGACTCTACTTGCAGAGATCATTTCTTCCGAGATCAGATGAGATTGGGCGCGTTCAGGGTGGTATGGCCGTAGACGCAGAGATCATTTCTATAGCTATCAATAGCATTTCTTAAGAAAGGCTTAAGGGGTTGGAGATTTAGCCCTGGGTTTGGTCCTCAGCTCAAAAAAAAAAAAATTAAAAAAAAAAAAAAGCTTAAAACCCCCTCCTACTTTCAAAATAGAATTATAATAGCTTACACATTATAACATCCTGCAGGAGTTGGGGATTTAGCTCAGTGGTAGAGAACTTGCCTAGCAAGCTCAAGGCCCTGGGTTCGATCCTCAGCTCCACCAAAACAAAACAAAAACAAAAACAAAAACAACAAAAAAACATCCTGCATAGAAGAGGCAAAACAAGAAAAACAAGAGATTTTGTTTCTTTAAAAGGGAGCTCAGAAACCGTTTAGGAGAATAAGCCAGTGCTTGAAGCCTACTTTTGAAGGAAACTTAAATACTTTCCTTAAATATCCCTTTGGTGTTCATATTTTATACAACAGGAAGATTGGAATAAGAAGATGGGGCTGGAGAGATGGCTCAGCTTTTAAGAGCACTGGCTGCTCTGCCAAAGGACCTGGGTTCAATTCCTAGCAACCACATGGTGGCTCACAGCATCTGTTACTCCAGCCCCAGGGAATGACAGCTTTTTCTGCCCTCCATGGCCACTGTGTGCATATGGTACACAGACGTATATGTATGCAAAACACATCCATACATGTAAAATAAAATATACTAAAGATAGTTTAAAGGGAAAAAAGGAGCTACTCTGTTTTTAAACAAGTGTTCATGTTCCAGTTTTTGCCAGGAAATTTTAATTATCTGAACATTTTTGTATTTGAAAGTGGAAAGGACAACTTCAGTGCTGGAAAGTTCGTCATTGATTTGACTAGTTAGCAATCCTTGCTTTAGTTGACAATGACAAACAATAGTGTTGGGGTTTGTTTTGTTTTCTTGTGACAAAGTCTTTTTATGTAGCCTGGCTGTCCTGGAACTCACTCTGTAGACCAGGCTGGCCCCGAACTCAAAGAGATCTGCCTGCCTCTCTCTGTAGCTGTGTCCCGGCCTGCTGGCAGTCAGGACAATTCTTTCCCACTAACATCCCCCAAGTAATCACACAGAGACTTATATTATTTAAATTGTTTGGCCTAATCTCAGGCTTCTTGCTAGCTAGATCCTACATCTTAAATTAATCCATTTCTATAAATCTATACTTTGCCACATGGCTCGTGGCTTACGGGTATCTTACATGTTACTACCCATGGTGGCGGATGGCAGTGTCTCCTCCTCAGCCTTCCACTTCCCAGAATTCTCCTCTCTGCTTGTCCCACCTATACTTCCTGCCTGGCTACTGGCCAATCAGCACTTTATCATCAATCATCCACAGCTTGCCTCTGCCTCCAGGGTTCTAGAATTAAAGGCATGTACCATTACACTCAGGTCACATTATAGTTTTTATAGATACCCAGTATTATTTATAAATTCTTTATATGGCAAGTCAAAGTCCATGTTGCCAGCTAGATGAATATGGTGGTTAAACTTCCCTTTCCAGCTACTTGAGGTTTTTCTCCTACATATTTGCTATGTATAGGTCTTCAAAGGGGCCCAGATTGTCATTCCTTTCTTACTTTATTACATTGCTTGCCATCCTTACCTGCCTGGGTGGTGTTTTGCATTTTTCTCTGTCACTTACACTACTCTAATTTCTAGGTGAAGATATTTCAAGGTAGTTTTTACTTATTTTACTGTTTGCCATGGCATTTGGAGCAAACTTATTTCATTGGCTTTTTAATGATAACATGCCGGCTAATTACTTAAATAATCTGTAGTTTAATACTGTTAATAACTTTTTAAAACAAATAATGGTTACCTTGCCTCTCCTCTTTAAAAATTTTATTTTCTCAATTTCTTTTATAGACTAATGGTGGTCATCCCTCAGGTATAGATTTGCTGTCACCGTCCTTTCTGGTAACTGATCTTGTGTTATCGCATGTATCATTCACAAGTGCTTTGATATGCTGTTTACAGATCATAACGTAGTATTTGACTATGTACAAAAAACAAATTGGGGTTAAGAGGACCTGGGTTTCATTCCCAGCACCACATGGTGGTTCACAGCCATCTGTAACTTTGAGGTTCTCCTGTGGTATGCATTCATCCACAGAAAATCAATCTGAAACTAAAAAATAAACAATTAATTAAAAACAAATTGAGTGTGAACTAACATGACTATAAAGCAATTTCATATAAAAGGTAGAGGTCTGTTTCTTTCCTAATAAGGTAGGAAAGGGAGTTCAACCTCTTTCTGATTTCAGAAAAATAATCTATTTCATAAGTTTTTGTTGCGTATATGTTCATTCCTTGACCTGATGTAAGTGTGCATCACTGTGCATCAGACAGTAGACCACACAGCATCAACAGCAGTTTGGAGTTTAGTGAGAAACCAAAGTTTGGTCTGTATCCTAGTGATACTGAATCAGAAAGACTGGGCTCAGCCCTAGTGATCTGTTCTAAGAAGCTCTAAGGGATTCTGATGCACTGGTAAAATTCAAAGCTACTCTGTGCAACTGCTCTTCTGAGAAGTAATTCACTGAGTAAATGTGAACTAAATGCCAACTTGATGTCATGCACTGGAGTTACAGCATTGAACAAAGTGGAAATGACTGGATGAAGCTCACAATTTAGCAAGATTCGTTTCTAACGAAATTTATTTGATTTTTGTTTTGTTTTTACCATTTTATTAGAACATGTTCATATTAAGCTATGAAATAATGAGTTTGGTTATGATATTTTATTATATGTATAATGTACTTTAACCGTATACATTTGTCTGGTTTAAATCATAACAAGTTGTGAATTAATTTGTCACAAACTGAAGAAATTGGGGCTAAACAAAAAAGAGAGCTATTGGAAATATATTTTGACTAACTTTAAGCAAATACCCTGCATCGACTAAGGAGGGGTTTGCCAGCTTTGTGAGCTCCATGTTAATGATGACAGCATCAGTGATTTTGATTTAGGAAATTAAATGAGAGAAGTTATTGTCCTAGAAAGTATTTCTATAATCCTTTATTTTGTATTTCTGAATCTAATTTTTCAAATAATTTTTTTTTTTTTTTTGGTTTTTCGAGCTTTGGAGCCTGTCTTGGATCTCGCTTTGTAGACCAGGCTGGCCTCGAACTCACAGAGATCCACCTGCCTCTGCCTCCCGAGTGCTGGGATTAAAGGTGTGTGCCACCACCGTCCGGCATCAAATAATCATTTTAACCAATGAATTTCCTCCTTTGTTTAGCATAATTTTACAGAGTTCTTTATATTGTCATACATATTGCTGTTTCTTTCCTTTTTATTGCAGAATAATAACCACAGTATTGTTCCACCACACTCTCCTTATTTGTTTGCTCATCAGTCAGTGGACATCTGAATGGTTTTATGCACAATGTTGCTATCAACCTTAATGTACAGTTTTACATAGATATGTGTCTTAGGTTATTTATTGCTGTGATAAAACACCCTGCCCAAAAGCAATTTAGGGAGGCTTGTTTCAGTTTACATCACAATCCGATCAGATCACAGTCCCTCCTTGAGGGAAGTCAGGGCAAGAATTCAAACAAGGCAGGAACCTGGAGGCAGAAGTTGATGAGAGGCCAGGGATAGTGCTTCTAATTGGCTCACTTCCCGTGGCTTGCTCAGCTTGCCTTCTTAGAAAGTTCAGGGCCACCTGCCCAGGGATAGGCCCTCCCCCATCAATCACTAATTAAGAAAATGCACTAAAGGCTTTGCTGTAGGCTAATCTTAAGAAAGCATTTTCTCAATTGAGAGTCCCTCTTCCCAAATGACTTTAGCTTGTGTTAAGTTGACAGAAAACTAGCCAAAACTGTGCATTTCTCTCAGATCTATTTCTATGATCTGAGTAGTTACTTTCCCATTGCTGTGAAAAAATACCTAACAAAAGTACTTATTCACATATATACACGTATAAACACTAAAGGGTAGGATACACTCATGTAAGAGAGAACATGGAGTATTTGTATTTCTGAGTTAATATAATAATATAATTCTCAATTAATATAATAATTTGCAGTTGTATTTATTTCCTATAAATTTTCATGATTTCATTTTTCTTTGCAGCTAGTTCCATTGTGTGTATGTTGCACATTTTCATTATTCACTCATCAGTTGGTAGGCATCTAAGTTGATCCCATTACCTTGCTATGGTGACTAGAGTAGCGATAAACATGGCTGTACAAGTATTTTTATGGTAGCACGTAGAATCCTTCAGTTACATGCTCAGACATGGTATAGCCGTGTCAAATGGTAGTTCTAGTTTGCCGTCTTTTGAGAAGTTGCCACAGGATTTCCACAGTAGCTAACAGTGAATAAAGGTTCCCCTTCCCCAACCTGATCGTTGCCGGAATTTTTGTTTGTTTGTTTTTGAGACAGTGTTTCTCTGTGTAGCCCTGGCTGACCTGGAACTCGCTCTGTAGACCAGGCTGGCCTCGAACTCACAGAGATCCACTGGCCTCTGTCTCCTGAGTGCTGGGATTAAAGGTGTGTGCCACCACTACTAGACTGTGGTTTCTAAGTGAAATTTAAATTGGGCTTTTTACATTTTTGGGTTACAAGGCTTCCTTTTATATTCTAAATACAACATTCTTATATGTAACTTATATATATTTCCTCTTTCTGTGGATTTCCTTTTCATTCTTACCAATGTTCTTTGAAGATCAAAAGTCTTCCATTTTTAACTGACCAGTTTTTCTATTTTTTCTTATTTTATTCATATCTAAGAAGTTGTTACCTAAATCAATGCCACAAAAATTTAATTCCATTTTTGGACTATATGCTATATTTTAAGGACTATATTAAAATAGTTTTAGTCCTTACATTTTGGGCTATGGTTATATTGGGAGGGCAACTCCCTAAGACCACTCCCAGCCTCAGTAATTTACTAGGAGTCACAGGACTGATCATATAGTAATACAAGTGTGATTTAGTACAGCAAAAGGATAAACAACAAAATCAGCAAAAGAAAAGGTGCACTGGGTGAAGCCCATGGAAAACCACACAAGATTCTAGAGTACTTCCACAGCAGAGCCATATAGGATGCACTAAAAGCCCTCCAGTGACATGTTACAGTGTACATGAAGTGCTGCTAACCAGAGTAGCTAATTAAAGACCCAGCACAGAACCCAGGGTCTTTGTCTGGGACTGGTCATGTAAACAGCCTCTGTCTGGCATATCCCAAAACTCCAGACTCCTAGGAGGAAAGCAGGTGTTGTACATAAACTTCAGTGTTGACATAATCCCTCCTAAAGCCCACGTTTCCAGACTCCAGCCTGTAGATGAAATTGTAAATGGTCCTAATAAGAAACACAGAGCCAAAAACAGAGTTAAAAACCCAAAAGATCAGAGCACTAGCAAAGAGCCTTGACTCCCTTTAGCTGACCACTCGCTGCCGTCCTTTCCTTGAGAGAGAGCTTCTCCCTGTCTGACTTGTGCTTTTATTGCCTTCCTCTTCTGCCTTCTCATTGGCTCTAAGCCCAGTCACATCACTTCCTCGTCACTGCCTGTCTGTACAGACCTCCAGGTCTCTATGGTTGGTACTGGGATTAAAGACTTGGGTCACCACGCTTGGCTGTGTCCTTGACCACACAGAGACTCTGCCTGCCATGTGATTGGATTAAGGGCGTGTGCTACCACCTCTGGATTTCTGCATAATGGCTTGCTTTGACCTCTGATCTCCAGGCAACTTTATTAACATACAAATAAAATCACATTTTAGCACAAATAAAATATCACCATACCTGGTGTCATGGGCCTATGAAGATGCTGGACTAAAGTCTATCAACTTGTGCTAACAGGAAAATTGTATACTATGTGAATTATCTGTCAATAAAGATCTTATAAAAAAATTTTAAAAATCACCATAGCAGCCCAAGTGCCAGCCCTGTAAAATGACTTTGGAAAGTAGCAATCTGTCTTCTGTTCTGCTGTGTTGACTGTTTTAACCCCTCTCAAGGGCAGGCCCCAGGCCAACACAAAATGATCTCCATGGGATTTTTGGTTGGGGGTTTTCTTGTGGTTTTTTAA
The DNA here is from genome assembly GCF_903995425.1 of Onychomys torridus. Taxonomy (NCBI): domain Eukaryota; kingdom Metazoa; phylum Chordata; class Mammalia; order Rodentia; family Cricetidae; genus Onychomys; species Onychomys torridus. Next base: position 91,355,730 of record NC_050466.1, on the reverse strand, counting down.
AAAATATTTCTATTTTGTAATTAACTTAATTTCACACATCAGCCAGGGATTGCCCCATCCTCTGTTTGGGAGGCCCCCAGGCAGTGGGACCAGGACCTGTCCTTGGTGCATGAGCTGGCTGGCTGTTTGGAGCCTGGGGCCTATGCTGAGACACTGTGCTCAGCCTGGGTGAAGGGAGGACAGGATTGGACCTGCCTCAGCTGAGTCTGCCAGGCTGGGCTGACTCCCCAGGGGTTTTCTTGTTTTTATATGGCTATCTGGGTATGGGGGTTTTGCTTTGTTTTTGTCTTATTGGTCTTTTGCTTGCTTGTTTTGATTTTCCTTTTGTGGTTTTTATTTGTTTGGGGTTTTTTTAAATCTTTTTTCCCAAACATTTCATTTGGGCTCCCATTTTTGTATATGGTGTGAAATAAGAGTACAGCTTCATTCTTTGGCATGTGGCTATCCAATTGTTCAGCACCATTTGTTTAAAAGGCTACCTTTCCCCCCCATTTAACTCTCTTGGAACTTTTATTGCCTTCTCTGTCTGCTATCAAGGACTCTAACCTTCTGGAGCCATAAGCCCAGTTAAATGCTTTCTTTCATAAGTTGCCATGGTCCTGGTGTGTTATGATGGCAATAAAAAAGTAACATACAGAGGCTTGTATTAAAAGTCATGAGAGTGACAAACAAAACCATATACTACTAGATAGATGGTAACCAGATTAGCCAGATAAACAGTTTGTATCGTCCTCTGTTACTGATATTTGTATCATTGTTACTCAGAATCATCAGAGTGCTTTATAAAATGATGGTACATTTCCCCAGAGAACAGCACACCAATTAGTTATCCAATACCAATGGTCAGCCCTGAAAACATACGTATAACATTATACAGACTGAGCAGGTGGTATTTATATATTTAGGAATACATGTATATGAGAACAATAAGAAAGAGGCCATGAGTTTGCAAAGGAGCAAGGGGGGATATATGGGAGGCTTTGGAGGGAGGAAATGGAAGGGGGAAATGATGTAATTATACTATAATCTCAACAACTAAAAACTAATTTTAAATGATTATACAAAGTTCTGACACTGCAGCCTGCACCGAGGTTGACCAGCTTTACGGTCGCTCATTACTGTGGCTCTTTTGTGTGCTTTCTCATTCTACAGCGTATTTACTATTCAATTTGCTATACAGTATTTATAACTTTTAGGTTTTGAAATTAAAATATAACTTATGATACTTGGTCTCAGGGGTAGAGATCACTTTTCATTTACATTCTTTCTTCTCCCAAGTCCCCTGCGGCCTGCATTGCTGCAAGTAGTGGGTCCTTTCCTACTGTGTGTGATCAGCAGACCTCTAAAGATAGTCGTCAAGGTCAGTGGCAGCGGCGCAGAAGACTAGATGGAGCACTAAATAGAGTACCGGTCGGATTTTATCAGAAAGTCTGGAAAATTTTGCAGAAAGTGAGTATAACAGTGTTGTTCCTCTCTTGAAATTCTGAATCTATCTAGCTGACGTGTGACATAATCATAACTATAATTAGATAGAGATAAAATGCTCAGATAAAGTGTAAATAAAAACAGAAAATGATGTATTATTGTGGCATTAATAATTTACTTTATTGTCCTTATTGTTGCAATGATACTGTTTTTTTTTTCTTTTGTTTTCTTTTCCTTTTTTGATGAGACAGGATTTCTCTGTGTAGCCTTGGCTGTTCTGCAACTCACTCTGTAGACCAGGCTGGCCTCGAACTCACAGAGACCCACCTGCCTCAGCCTCCCAAGTGCTGGGATTAAAGGTGCACCACCATTACCCAGGGGTATTGTTTCTAAATAAGGTTTTAAAAATCAGAACATCTCTGCTTTGGGCCATAGCTGGACATTATGGGATATTACACTACACTTATTGCCTGTCAATAATGAGATGGTAAGTAGCTTGCTTTCTTTGATATTTTTTTTTTCTTCCGGAGCTGAGGACCGAACTCAGGGCCTTGCACTTGCTAGGCAAGCGCTCTACCACTGAGCTAAATCCCCAACCCCTCTTTGTTGTTATATGAAAGGCACTGCCATAAAACAAGTGAAAGCAAGAATGGTGGCACATGCCTTTAGTCCCAGTACTCTGGAGGCAATGGCTGGCAGATCTGTGAGAAACCCTGTCCCAAAAAACAAAACAACAAACAAACAAAAAATGAAGTATTTGGAGCGTTTGCAGAGGTAGCTCTTACTGATATTTTTCTTAGATGAAAAACACTAAACAAATGGAAAGCTGTAATAGTGCTCATAGTTCAAGAACACTCTTATTTTTGTTGTTATTGTTGTTTCTCTGTGTAGCTTTGGAGCCTGTCCTGGATCTCACTCTGTAGCCCAGGCTGGCCTCGAACTCATAGAGATCTACCTGCCTCTGCTTCCTGAGTGCTGGGATTAAAGGAGTACGCCACCACTGCCCGGCTTGTTAATTTTCATTTATATTTAATTATTTTATGTATGTGTATACCTGAAGATATGTATATGCATTCAATGCCTGCAGAGGTCAGAAGATGGCATCAGATCCCTTGGAACTGGAGTTCCAGGCAGTTGGTTGTGAGCCAACATGTGGGTACAGGAGACTGAACTTGGGTCTTCTGCATGAGTAGTAAGTGCTCTTAACCTTTGAGCCAACTCTCCAGCTCTGATGTACTTGTTTGGAGACAGGGTTTTGTTATTGTCCAGGCTGGCCTCCCAATTCAAGATCCTCCCACCTCAGCCTCCTGGAATGCTATGATTGCTGGCATACACCACCACATCAGGCCTAAATAAAACTCTTGCTGTGATTAATATTTGTTCCTATTTCTAAGGCTTGTAAGGGCATATCACGCCATTGTGGTGGTGACAGTTTTAGAGGGCCAGGAAGACCATCATGCTCATTGATTGGTTTCATTTGTACAAATGCAGACTTTTTCCTTTCTTCTGAGATAGGTCTCTAATAGCTCAGGCTGGCCTCACTGTAACCTAGAATGACATTGAACTGATCCTTCTGCCTTTATCTCCTGACTGCTGTAATTACAGGTGTGAACTACCACACCCAGTTATGCTGTTCTGGGGATTTTAGCCAAGGCTTCGTGCATGTAAGGCAAGACTCTACCAACTGAGCTGTATCTCCATCGCATAGGTCTTCTCATTTATACTCTCTCAGGTGCTAATTTTGCTTCATTGCCTCGATAAGGACATGAGAAATGCTTCATTCAGGACATCACAACCCTGACTTGGGATGTCATCAGGTGGTGTTGTAGAAATAGTGAAACTTGATTCTTCCGATTATTTGCTCTGAGGATCTTCATCTCATCGATGACTGAGAGTCTACTTTGTTGCATCTATTACAGCATGACAGAGACCAGTTTTATTTCCTCTCTCCAGTTATTCATGGATTACCACAATGAAACTCAGTAGGCGTGTATTAAGTACTCTGTCTGGTGTGCCATATAATAACTGCAGAAGCCATCTGTTCTGTGTCATCAAGGAGTTGAATCTTGTGGCTCCCTCCTTTCAAAGCAACTATTATGCAAAGCCAAAATGATTTGTAATAAAGATGCCTAGTCACAAGGCAGACAAGATAGCTCTTGCCACCTTAGTTCCATCCATGGAATCCACATGATGGGAGGCAAGAACCTACTTCTGCAATCTGTCCTCTGACTTCTCCATGTTTGTTGACATGTGTCTGCCCGACCACCAACACACACAAATAAATGTTTTAAAGGGATGTTTAATCCAGACTGTAGAATAAAAACAAAGGAATATTTAAGTCTGCCAGGACAGAATGGGTATTTTTTGGTAGAATCAAAACCTAGATTTGGGGTCTTAAAGTAAGAGGTAGAACACATGCCTTTTCAGGCATGAATGTAACAATTTCATGTTTCAAAGCTACTAATAGTCTATACAGAGATTACTTAGTGTATGGAGTATAGCATATAATTGTCCAACAGAGTCAGTAAACCTGTTAGTCATATGTGTTTTTTTTATATAGTATTTTGGCTTCTTCATAATCTAAATAAGTGATTAATTTCAATTGTTTTTTAATAGTTGAGTTGATATGCTGGAGTAAGGTTAAGAATTATTAATTATTAATGTTTCCATTGATCCAGGTATGGTGTTCCACACAAATACTTGAAAGCACTGGGGAGGTAGAGGCAGGACTTCCAGTGTTCAAGGCCAGCCTCAGCCACATAGTAAATTTGAGATTAGGTTCCATGCAATCATGTCTCAAATAATGATAATGATGATAGTAATATTTATTGAGCATCTACTGCATACCAGGCTCTGTTCTAGGTGTCTAAAGATGAAATAGCCAATAATTTATGTCCTTATGGAACTTAATTACTTGGAATACGTAATAAACAGTAAGTGATGTATTTAAAATGTGGAAAGGCAGTGGAAAACAGGACAGGACTCAACCAGAACAAGTAGGGATGGCCCATGTCCACTAACACATGCTGTGAGTCATGTTTGCCAGCCTGAGGCTCTTGAAGGCCTACTGAATTTCTTAAATGTGTGTGTACACACATGCATGATGGTAGGGAGCACATGCCATAGCATACATGTGGAGGTCAGAGTACAACATTATGGAGTAGGTTCTCCCTTTCCTCCTTGGGGATTATGGGAGTAAACTCTTGTATTGGGCTTGCATGGCTATTGGCAAGTACCTTTTACCTGTCAAGTGTAGAAGAATTTCTAAATGGTCTCATTAATAAATTAATAAAAAAAACATGGAGCCAAATATGGGGGTGAAAGCCTGAGAGGTCAGGGAAATAGGGAAAGCCACCAGCCAACCTTACCTCACCAATTCAGCAGCTTCCAAGTATGAGTTACTTCTTGTCTACCCACGCCTTTATTGCATGGCTATTCTGCCCTCTCATTGGCTATCTTAGCCCAGCTACCTCACTTCCTCTTCCTGGCCAGTTCTGTCACTTCATGTCTGTCTGTACAGACCTCCAGGTCTCTATGGTTGGTACTGGGATTCAAGGCATGTGTCAACACGCTTGGCTCTGTTCCCTAGTGTGGCCTTGAACACACAGAGACCCTGACTGCTAAGTGATAGGATTAAAGGAGTGTGCTACTGCTGCCAGACTTGTTTACTTAAAATGGCTTGCTGTTTCCTCTGATCTCCAGGCAGACTTTATTTATTAAAGCATAAATAAAATATCACATTTCAGCACAAATAAAATATCACCAGAGTCAAGCCATCTTTCCAGGCCTTGCAGAGCTCCTGGTGATGGCTTTGGGACCTAGCATGATGCTCTTCTAGGTAGTCTCTGTATCTGGTGTCTAGTCTATCCCAGAAAGATCTTCCTGTCCACTCCACTCCCCTAAGAAAAGGGCAAACTATGGTAGTCCCATCCTGAATCTTGGCACTTAGAAACCATGAAGCCATCCTTGGGCACAAGGGCTACAGGGCTCTAGGTGGCCTGTGGTTGCCCAGCCTATAAGCTGTGAAGCGCACTTAGAAATATGAAGTCTCTCCTCCTTCTTCCCACTTGTTACTTCATCTCTGGTAATAGCATGTTTTTCTATCTTATAGTGTCATGGACTTTCTGTGGAAGGTTTTGTTCTTCCTTCTTCAACCACGAGGGAGGTAAGAGTCTGTCTTTTACATTTACATGATGGAGAGCTTGCCGGCCTGAAATATTTCAGTTATCAATTATCGAGTTGATATTATTGAAACTAAATATGTCAGTTGGTTTTCAAAGAAACAGACCCATTTTTTGTTGGTTGTTTTTGCTCTTTTGGGGGGCCCACCACCCAGCTCCCAAATCATCACATGGAGACTTATTCTTACTTATGAATGCCCAGCCTTAGCTTGGCTTAGTTTCTAGCCAGCTTTCCTTAACTTAAATTATCCCATATACCTTTTGCCTCTGAGCTTTTATCTTTCTCTATTTCTGTATACTGTTCTTTACTTCTTACTCCGTGGCTTGCTGTGTAGCTGGGTTGCTGGCCCCTGATGTCTTCCTCCTTCTCTTCTCATTCCTCTTTCTTATTGTCCTCCCATGTTTCTCTTCCTATTCTCTCTCCCTGCCAGCCCCGCCTCTCCTTTCTCCTGCCTTTCTACTGGCTGTTGAGCTCTTTATTAGACCATCAGGTATTTTAGACAGGCACAGTAACACAGCTGCACAGAGTTTAAAAAATGCAGCATAAAAGAATGCAACACATCTTTGCATCATTAAACAAATGTTCCACAGCATAAACAAATGTAACATATCTTAAACTAATATTCTGTAACACTCATCCTTTTATAAATCAGTTGACTGTGAAATGTATGAAGGAGGTAAAAATGGAATGGGAATATTAGACAATAATAATATGGTTCTGGGGAGCTGGCTCAGTCAGTAAACTGCTTTGCTCTGCAAGCATGAGGACCTGAGTTTGGATCCCCAGCACCTCTGTAAAATAAAAATGGGCATGGCTATGGAAGCCTGTAATGTGGTATAAGGTCACACACTGGGATGTGGTGACAGGTGGATTGCAGGGGCTTGCCAATTAGTCTAGATGAAATGGAACACTCCAGGTTCAGTGAGAGACCCTGCCTCAAAAAAAGATAGAAAACAATTTTTAAAAATCTCATTTTAGTTTCTGGCTTCCACATTTGCCTACACAGTCAAGTATACCAGCACACATACACACCATACACATGAATAATTACATGTTTTGTTAATAAGAATAGCTTCTTGTAATGGTTAATTACATTTTTTCTATGTGAGACTGGGAGTTGGAGAAGCCAAAAGGAGTATAAATAACGATGAATGGCTTCTTACATTCTCCCATCTCTCTCTCTCTCTCTTTTTTTTTTTTTTGCCAGAGCTGAGGACTGAACCCAGGGCCTTGTGGTTGTTAGGCAAGCGCTCTACCACTGAGATAAATCCCCAACCCTCTCCCATCTCTTTTATTCCAACATTTCTCTAATAGGATATTTATAGACTGGTGCTGATCTTGACCTCTAATTATATATTAGAGCAGTGGTTCTCAACCTTACTAATGCTGCGACCCTTTAATACAGGGGTTGTATTAAATGTTGTAGTGACCCCAACCATAAAATTATTTTGTTGCTGCTTCATTACTATAATTTTGCTACTGTTATGAATCATCATGTAAACATCTGATATGCAATCCCCGTGAAAGGGTCACTAACCCCTGTAGCAGGCTTTCTTGGACTGCCAGCCCCCAAATCATGACATGGAGACTAATTATTAATTATGAATGCTCAGCCTTAGTTTAGACTTGTCCCACTAGCTCTTATAACTTACAACCTATAACTTATTAACCTGTTTCTCTTCATCTACATTTTGCCTTCTTTCCTTCTGTATGTCCTACTTTCCTGCTTCCTCTGTGTCTGGCTGGCGGCTGTCTGGCCCCAGGTGTGTGTGTGTGTGTGTGTCTGTCTGTCTCTCTCTCTCTCTCTCTCTCTCTCTCTCTCTCTCTCTCTCTGTCTCTGTCTCTGTCTCTGTCTCTGTCTCTCTCTCTCTCCCTCCCCCTCCCTCCCCCTCTCCCTCTTCCCTTCTCCCCCTCTCCCCCTCCCCCCTTTTCCCCTCTCCCCCTCTCCCCTGTCTCAAGTCTCGATTCCTCCTCCTACTTATTCTTATTCTCTCTCTCTCTGCCTATCCTTCTACTGCCTAGCTTTTTATTAGACCAATCAGGTGCCTTAGGCAGGCAAAGCAACACATCCTTATATTGTTGAACAAATGCAGCATAAACAAATGTAACACGCCTTTACACGGTTAAAGTAATAGTCCACAACAGACCCCCCCAAGGGGGTTGTCCCCCACAGGTTGAGAACCTCTGTATTAGAGTAACTTTTCCAATGTAGTGAATTAGAGTTTCCAGAGAGGAAACCTGAGCATTTGTAATTTTTTAATCTATAGACTAACACTGAAAAATAACCATGGTTGGAAAACATTGCCATGAAACACAGACACTGATTTTCAGATGTTTTTTGATTTTTTGTGCTAACAAGCTGGGACTAGTGAGTTTAGAAAGTGTAAAATTACAGTTTCAGCTGGATGGGCCAGTGCTGAATGCTGAGTGTAATGTTTTAGATCTTTAACTTGTGTACAGGTCTTTTATGTAATAAAGAACACCATGCTGCCTGTGAATTTAAACAGGTGCATTCTGTGCATTTAAACAATGTTGAAATATTAATAGTAATAATGTAATCCTAATACCTTTAAGAGTTTTCAAAGAACTTTCCCCTTATTTAATTCGATTTTTTTCAGTCCAGCTTTGTAAGATACCTAAGAAGAAAATGTCTTTCCCAGTTTATAGATAAGGAAACAAACTTAGACTATCCAAGGTCATTTTACTCCTGACATAAGTTTTGAACCCATCTTTAGACTCCAAATCTACTTGCTTCTATAGAGTGTAAACTCAATACAATTTTACCAAAATGCATTTCTCAATTCACTTTACCCCAAAATAACTGCACTTCAAATTTTTCAAAAAGATTTATTTATTTATTATGTATACAGAAGGGGGCACCAGATCTCATTACAGATGGTTGTGAGCCACCATGTGGTTGCTGAGAACTGAACTCAGGACCTCTGGAAGAGTAGTCGGTACTCTTAACTTCTGAGCCATCTCTCCAGCCCTGCTCTTCAGATTTTTAAAAAATTTTAAATGTGTATGAGTGTTTTGCCTGCATGTATATATGTGCACCACATGCATGCCTGGTCCCTGTAGAAGTCAGAAGGGATTATATCTCCTGGAACTGGAGTTATGGATGGTTATGAGCCACCATATCGGTGCTGGGAATTGAACCCAGGTCTTCTGGAAGAGCAGTCAGTGCTCTTAACCACTGAGCCATCTCTCCAGCCCCATAACTGCATTTCTTAAGGTCCATTTTACTCTAACAATATGTCACTATTTCACATAATTATACTCATTCATAGATATCATTTCAAGTTTTGTTTTTGTTTTTGTTTTTTGGTTTTTTGGGTTTTTTTTGTTTGTTTGTTTTTCGAGACAGGGTTTCTCTGTGTAGCTTTGTGCCTTTCCTGGAACTCACTCTGTATCCCAGGCTGGCCTCGAACTCACAAAGATCTGCCTGGCTCTGCCTCCCGAGTGCTGGGATTAAAGGCGTGTGCCACCACTGCCGGGCTCCTGTTGAGTTTTCTATCAGTGTTTTCTCTAGTCAGGGTCATTAGATTTAGTCTCCTAAAAGGCTTCATAAAACCTCCTGAAGTTGCTATAGCATGTCATCATTTATGCATTCATTGCCATGTTTAGGTTACATCAACTTGTGCGTGTGTGACTGATACTACCATAAACATTCATACACATGGAGCCTTTTCTTCTCTGGATTATTTTCTTAGGACAAACTCCCAGAAATAATATTTGGGGTTAGAGCACATTGACACTTTTCTGACTCTTGTAATGCATTACCAGATTGTGCTTGCAAAACGACTGAACCAATTTACACCATTCTGTTAAAGGGGCTGCAGTTACAGGGCTTGTTACTGCTTATTTAACAGTTTTTTATTCATTTTACATATCAACCACAGTTCCCCCTCCTTCTCTTCCTCCCTCTCACTCCCACATTCTTCCTCCCCTAAACCCCCATCCACTGCTCAAAGAGGGTAAGGCCTCCCATGGGGAATCAGCAAACCTAGTACATTCAGTTGAGGCAGGACTCAGCCCCTCCCCCTTGCATCAAGGCTGAGCAAGGCGTCCCACCGTAGGTAATGGGCTCCAGAAAGCTAGTTCCTGCACCAGGGATAGATCCTGATCCCACTGCCAGGGGGCCCTCAAACAGACCCAGCTACACAACTGTCTCCTGTATGCAGAAGGCCTAGGTTCCAGAACCATCACTTCAGTCAGTAAGCTCCCACTAGCTGGGGTCAGCTGTCTCTGTGGGTTTCCCCATTGTGATCTTGACCTCTTTGCTCAGGTTTGATGTTCATGGGTGCCAGGATTCTGGAAAGTTGAATTTCTCTTTTTCTATCACAGATGACCCCCGGCGAGATTAAATTCTCTGTCCATGTGGAATCTGTCCTGAATCGGGTTCCCCAGCCAGAGTACCGCCAACTCCTGGTTGAAGCCATCCTTGTCCTTACCATGCTGGCAGACATTGAAATTCATAGCATTGGAAGCATCATTGCTGTGGAAAAAATAGTACATATTGCCAATGACTTGTTCCTTCAGGAACAGGTAGGTTGCCTAATGTGGTGTACACCTGCAGTCACAGCACCCAGGAGTTCAAGGCCAGCCTCAGCTACATAGTGAGTTCAAGACCAGATTGGGCTACATGAGACCCAAGACATACAACAGATGTTTCCTTCTCTTAGCCACTATGAGAGAAGACAAAAAGTATCCAAGATTTTCTAAACAGTCCTAGTTTTAAATGCTCTGGAATGTTATCAGCCCACATATGAGAAAATGTGATCCATTTTAGGCATAGACTCTAGATTTGGAAGGTTTACAAGTCTTTTTGAATTAAGGTGGTTTAGAAAGAAAGAAAACCAAATACAGTATGAAGGAATACAAGCCAAAATCAGTAGTACTAAGTACAAAATCAGTAGGTCCCAATGTAGTTCCACTAGGGTTATCTCCAAGTGCTAACATTATTCCTGTTACTAACATACATGAATCATTTAATCAATTTTAATTGATATTTAATTTTCAAAAATGTTATAATAGAAAATTCTAAATAGTAATTAAAATAATTTAGAGATGTAGTGACAAATGCCATGTATAGAAATTCATATCCAGGGGTTGGGGATTTAGCTCAGTGGTAGAGCGCTTGCCTAACAAGTGCAAGGCCTTGGGTTCGGTCCTCAGCCCCGGAGGGGGGAAAAAAAAGAAAATTCATATCCATTCATTAGCCTGGTCCTCTTCTGCTTAAACAGCCAAAGAATTGGTGATGGGAAGGAAACTCTGAGGGATACTAATCAGAGTTGGACTTAGTAGGCGTGATAACCTTTCCTTCCCACTGTGTTTTCCCATCTTTTAAAACCAAATAGAAAACCCTCGGCGCAGATGATGTCATGTTGGCAAAGGATCCTGCATCTGGCATCTGTACTCTTCTGTATGACAGCGCACCCAGTGGCAGATTTGGCACCATGACCTACCTCTCCAAGGCAGCTGCCACCTACGTGCAGGAGTTTCTGCCTCACAGCCTCTGTGCCATGCAGTGAGGGTTGGGGGTTCCGGCTGCTGGAATCCTTTCACCATCTGGTCCCTGTCTTGGTTGGTTGTGCATGGAACTGAAATGTTAACACCTGACCACTCCCCATGCCCTTTTCCTGCCCATCCCTCCCAAGAAGAGAGAACTTGGCTGATAGCTCACTGCTTTTGAAGGAAAGAACCCTGACTTGGAGACGCAGTTCCAGTGTGAAGGTTCAACCGGCTGGACAATCACTGTCCCTACTTCCTCTATGGTTCCTAAAAGTCTGCATGTGGTTTTACTCTGCAGAGCTGTTAGCAGCTCAGTTTTCTAACTCCTTTTGGGGAGCAGCATTACTAAGTTATTCTGGAGCTCGGTTTTCTTCTCCCTTTCTTTCTTTCTTTCTTTCTTTCTTTCTTTCTTTCTTTCTTTCTTTCTTTCTTTCTTTCTTTCTTTCTTTCTGTGTGTGTGGTAGGTCTTGATTGGGCCATTTTTTCAAGAGAGTAGATGCTAAGTTTGTGGATTTTATGCTGCTGTCAATTGGAAATGTCTATTTGAAGTGCCTTGACTTAGGGAGAGCCAGCACCAGATCCCGGCTTCCTTCTTCACTCAGGTTTCTTTGTAGAAGTAGCATTGGTCCTCACTAGATGTTGTCCTTCCTTTCTGTATCTGCCCGTGCTGCCTACTCGGTGGTGAAATACTAAAAAATGTAAGCTCGCAGGTAAGTTTAGGGATTTCTGGATTAACACTTGAAGTCACATCTAGTGAGGACTGATGCTACCAGGCACATTATTTGAGAACACATAGAATAACCCAGAGAAATGGAGGCAGGAGCCCAATTCCAGACAGGAAGGGAAAGGAGAGATGTTATGCAGGTAGTGCTTTACACGCAGGGAGGTTAAGAGACCATAGAGGGAGGTTGCTTGCGAACAGCCTTGGACACAAAATCCTTGCCTGTCTTGAGCAAAGAGAAATCCAGCAGTTGGCTCTGTGGCTGCTCTACTGAGCGCCCAGTTTCTGTATTTCTGTTCTCCATGTCACCTATCTACTCCCCAACATACCCAAGCAACCCTTCTCGGCTCCCTCCTCTCACATCTTGTCTTCTATTCTTGTTTGTTTTTACTTCTTAATTCTAGTACTTACATCCTTTAATCTTGGTGTCTGTGGCCAAATATCTATTATTATACATATCTGTGTGTGTTGGTAATGGTTAAATAATTGTATTTTGGATGTATGTATCTGTCTCTACATTGAATGGTTTGAATAAATAGTTTAGATAATGTTGCAAACCAAGCCTGGTCATACTCACTGCTAATCTGAGGATAGTGGGTTCAAAGCCAGCCTGGGCTACATAGCAAGCTCCAGGCAAGCCTGGGTATGAGAGCCTGTCTGAAAAACATTTGAAAGCAGGTAGTGTGTGAGAGAGAGAGCCTGGCTTAGTAGAGGCTTCTCCTGATTTTCCTTGTTTCTATTCAGATAATTCCCCACTCAACTCCTCTTTCCCTCAGGTTTTTAAGGATTTTCTCCTAGAACAGTAATGAGTATGATGGGGCTAGAGAGCTCAAAACAGTCGCAGAACCGGGGCTAGTCTTCCAGGCACACTGGCTAAGACAATAAGCTAGCAAACCAGTGATAGAAGCGAAGGGCAGGCGGCCGCCTTTCCCTCTCGCCAGCCATGGGAACACACAGCAAGGAGCTTTCTGGTCACTTTTGAGGAGAACATACCACCTGTTCTGCAACTTGTCTTTTTCCAGCCTGTAAGTGTACCCCATCATGGGAAGCACACCCACTCCTTCCTGAGCCTCTTTGCTTGAATTGACTCTGATGCCTACACTCCTCTGCAGTTAGTGACCTGTTTGTCAATGTAGTGCCCAGTTGATGGCGTTTCATTTCTAAAGTAACTTTTCAGAAAATACTACTGGTATTGTACTCCTTCCTTCCTTCCTTCCTTCCTTCCTTCCTTCCTTCCTTCCTTCCTTTTTTGTTTTGAGACAGAATTTCTCTGTGTAATAGCTCTGGCTGTGCTGGAACTCATTCTGTAAACCAGGCTGGCCCCAAACTCACAGAGATCTGCCTGCCTCTGCCTCCCAAGTGCTGGAATTAAAGGTGTGCACAACCACTGTCTGGCTAAGTATTTTGTTCATTTTAAGAGTGTTCATATGAAGAGAAAACATGCTGGAACTTTTTGAAAGCACATAATGTTTTGAAGTTAGAATAAAGAATAGGAATTTACTGTGTCTGGTGTCATTGTACAAAAGCTTACATATGCTTTGGGATTGGAGCTAATCCATGACTGGTTCACATGGTATGTTTAGTTAGATAGTATACTCAAGGCTCATTAGCTGGGTCAAAGTAGAGTAACATTTATATACCGTACATTGTTATACCTCACATACGTTTACAAAATACAGGTTTAGTGCTTTCGACAGTTTACTAAAATTATAGATTGATTTTTACTCCATTTCAACTCTATACTTATGTTTCTAAACTACTGGAAAGAACTTAAAATAGTTTGTTCTCCTAAGTATTATCAATGTTTTGTATAATATTGTTTAAAATACTCACCGGCCATTTCTATAACAAGAGATTACTTAATCCAGCAACGACAAATGGTGTCTCTACATCCTCTACCTAGATAGTTGAGTTTTACTACAGTCTAGGAATCTGATCAACTGGTGTGGCCAAGTTGTCCCCTCTAGCCATAGTTCACAGAATGTGTGTATGTGTGTGTGTGCGCGCGCACGCTCCTGTATGCCAGGTTCATGTGGATCATGCATATGCACATGGAGGTCAAAGGTCAACCTAGGGTGTTATTCCTCGGAAGCCCTCCACTTTTGTTTGTAGTAGAGTCTCTCACTGGATCTAGGACTAGTTAGACTAGGCTGACTGAGCTAGATACCAAGCATGTGGCGGCACCAGGCCCTGCTTTTTCTATGGGTGCTGGGGATCAAGCTCAGGTCCTCATGCTCACCTGACAAGCCATCTCCCCAGCCCCTTCGTTTTTGCTTTTCGTCCAAGTGAAGTAACTGCAGATCTTAGTTTGCTCAGTAGAGCCCTTATTTGTACTTATTTCCTGGCATAATTATTACTGTCACTTTCATATGTGTTCTAGGGTCGATGATATGACAACTTTGTATCTAGAAGTCAGGTTGCTTTTAAGGCTGTGCCTCAAATCCAAGAACCTATCCTCAAATCGCTAGAAATACTTTACATCAGAATTTAGGGTAACAGGTAAAACTTGGCACACATACTAAAGAATGGTGGACGTTAACAGTCCTTAAAACAAATATATAGACCATCTTACACACAGTCAACATTGGAGGCAGGTAGTGTTGACACCCCCATCTTACTGCAGTACTGATAGTTGAAGCAAATTGCACAAGGTAAATGAGCTAAGAAGTCAGCCCTTGCGGGGTCTGAGCTCTTGTACTGACTGTGGACTTGTCATTCATAACAACTGTATTCATCAAGGAAAGTGTGTTAGGAGGCGATGGGAAGTCAAGGGGCAGTATGTTGAAGCATCAGTGGAAGGCTGTGACCTGAGCAAAGGCAGCCAACGGGGAAGTGCTAACTTAATATATTTAGTTCTCCTCTTCCTGCCCCATCCATTGTGACCCTGTGGGGTCAAACAGTACCTTTGGCAATAGCAGGAGAAAGCCAGTCAAGTCAGTGTGTAGGCCATCAGCCAGGCAAAGCTCAGAGCCAGGCTTCAGCCCCCTTCTCGTCCCTTGAGTCCTCTGACTCCAGGGTCTTGAAAAGGTCTCTTTCCCAGTTTCAGGACAGTATAAGTACCAACCAATTAGACTTAGAGAATGATTTTTGAAGTGTGTTAATCATAAACAAGCATCCAGTCACCCTGTGAGACCACTGCAGGAATCACTGTCCATTCTAGAGCATTAAGCAACAAGTCACCATTCTCCACAGTTGAGTCATCTGTGGGAGGATGCTGTTTCCAGTTTCCAGGAGCTCATGAGCTGGAGTGCTCAGCTGTTGCCATCTGATTAGAGCTTAGTATTTAGGGCTTCGGTCAGTCAGTCTCTTCCTTCCATTGCCTAGCCCTGAAGGCCCAGAGCAAGACTCATTTCCTGCCTATGCTACCAGAGTATCACAATTCCACCCTTTCGTCCATCACCACAGCCCATTCTCTTTCCATTCTCTCTCCTCACCATGGTATGGGACAGGTCTTAATGACATCCAGTTTATGCAAACATTCTCCCCCTCTCTCCTCTTCCTCCTTCCCCCCTCCCCGGGTGTGTTTGCACACACATGTGCATGTGTGGAGGTCAGAGGTCAACAGTGGCTATCTGCTTCAATCACTTTTTTTTTTTTTTTTGGTTTTTTCGAGACAGGGTTTCTCTGTGTAGCTTTGGAGCCTGTCCTGGATCTTGCCCTGTAGACCAGGCTGGCCTCCGAACTCACAGAGATCCACCTGGCTCTGCCTCCCGGATTGCTGGGATTACAGGCGTGCGCCACTACTGCCTGGCCCAATCACTTTTTTAGAGACAAGCTCTCTCACCGGCCTCGCCCTCAAGGAGATCTGCTTGCCTCTGCCTTCTTAGCACTGAGATGGCAGGCAGCTGGCTTTTATGTGGGTGCTGGGGACCTAAACTCAGGTCATCGTGGTGGGACAGCCAACACTTTACTGACTGAGCTATCTCCCAGTCCCAATTTACTTTTGACCTTTTTATAAAGAAATGCACTCTGATGCTGCGTGGGATGGGTTGGAGAGCAGGAAGGACAGGAAAGACCTGGGAAGACAGCTCAGTTGGTAAAGCACTCGTTCTGCCTGAATTCAACCCTTAGAACCCCACATCTTCAAAAGCTGGCCATGGTGACACAATTCCAGTGCTGGCGATGTGGATGCGGATCCTTGGGGCTTGCTGCCCAACCAGAATACACTACTCAGCAAGTTCCAGGCCAGTGAGAGACCATGTCTCAAAAAAAAAAGTGAACGGCACCTGAGAAGTCATACCTGAAGATATGCACATGTGCCCTTGTTGTGTGACATACTTTTCCTGGGAAGATACAACACACAGTGTACTCACCCCAGATAGGGAGCCCACAACAGATGAAAGTATGGATACCACTCAAGTTCTACTTTATGAGCCATTAAGTTGTATTGAGGTTACTTACAGGAGCAGAAATGACTCAAAGCTGCATTACCAAAGCCTACCCCAGCATGGGTGACAGCTCGCAAAAGCTGCTGAAAATCTGGGGCACACTGTACAACCTGACAGGCAGCTCAACAAGTTGGAGAGTGTCTTTTCCAGGGGCCTCAGCTGGTCTGAGCCTCTTATGGCTCACACACACACACATACACACACACACACACACACACACACACACACACACACACACACACACAAGACCAGGTAGATATTTAAGAAAATTCAGACCAGAGATGATGGTTGCCAGTCTAGGGTAGTAGCTGTGTAGAGGGGGTAGAAGTAGGTGCATTTGAGGCTTGTCTTAGGGATGGAACTGATGGAAATTGTTGATGGATTGGATGTACAGGTGGAGGATAGAAAGGGACACAGATAACTCTTAGGTTTCCGGCTTGTGCAACAGGGACAGGTGTAAAAATGGGAAAGAGGTATAAAAGATTTAGAAGGGGAAATCAGAAGTTTAGTTTTGAAAACATTAAAGTTATATCCAGAAGTCATAGCCAACTATTCCACTCACATTACCCTGGCTATCTTAGCCACTTATAACTTCATCTTTATTTTTTTATATGAAAAAGTGTGTGTGTGTGTGTGAGAGAGAGAGAGAGAGACAGAGACAGAGACAAAGAGAGACAGAGAGAGAATACAGTTGTTTGATCACTATTTTCGTTTTTATTTGATTTGGTTTTTGAGACAGGGTCAGGCCAGCCTCGAACTCACAGGGATCCACCTGCCTCTGCCTCCCTGGTGCTGGGATTAAAGTTGTGCACCACACCTGGCTGACAGATTGCTTTATGAGACTTAACACTTTTTACCATTTCTTCAGTCGACTCCAAAGGCCACCCTGCCCTACCCTTCCATTTCTTCTGTCTCGCTGCCATTGAGTTTTGGTACTGCACATACTAAGCACACACTCTGCCACTGAACTAAGACCCTAACTTCTCCTGCTGGAACTGGTGGTCTTCTCTTTAGCCAGATCTTCAACTTTTACAGGTTTTCAGCAGCTCGCTCTCTCTCACCTCCTTCACTCTCCCCCATTATCCAAGTAGCAGGCGAGTCCTATTGAGCTCCCCTGCATACTACTGCTACTAGCCTGGTTGAAATCGGCCATTACTCCTTATCTGCACTTCCCAGTCTTCCAAATAACTCATTTTCTTACACACTGTTGTTGTAGTAGAATAGTTTTCTGAAGATCCTAAGGGGTTGGAGTCTAGCTCACTTGCCTGACAGGCACAGAGCCCTTTTCTCTCTCTCTCTCTCTCTCTCTCTCTCTCTCTCTCTCTCTCTCTCTCTCTCTCCCCCCCCCTCTCTCTCTCTCTCTCTCTCTCTCTCTCTCTCTCACACACACACACACACACACACACACACACACACACACACACACACCACACACTACAAAAATGCCCCCCACCCCCGTTTCCAAGAAAACGACGTGTGTTTTTGTTAGCCTAATATTTGAAGCCTTTCATGATCTGGTCCCTTCCGTTAAAATAGAGTCCCTTTACCCACTGAGCAATCTTGCCTGTCACACTTCTTTGTATTTTTAAAAAATAATTTATTTTATGTGCATTGGTGTTTTGCCTGCATTCATGTCTGTGTGAGGGTGTTGGATCCCCTGGAACTGGAGTTAGACAGTTGTGAGCTGCCAAGTGGGTGCTGGAAATTGAACCAGGGTACCCTGGAAGGGGGCAGCCCTTAAGTGCTGAGCCATCTCTCCAACCCCAGTTTGTATTTTTATGTAAGCTGCTTCTTCCAATCAGCATGCCCTCCCATCCTCACCAAGCACAATCTTGTACATCCTCTAAGATAGTCTCAAATGCTACTAAGAGTCCTACTTAACCATTTATTGAACACTCATCACCTAAGTACTTAATGCATATTTTATTAGGTAAGTTAAGCACCTTACATTTATTATCTGGCTCTGTAGCGATAGGGTTTCTATTACAATTGACTTATTTTCTCTATAATAATGTAGATTTCTTGAGAGCACATTGCATCTTTGAATCCATAGCTAAGCTGTACACTTAGTTGATAGAAATGCTTGAGTAACTGAATGATTACAGTGCTTTGAACTAGTTCCTGTGGAAAAATACAAACGAAGCTAACTAGTTCCATTCTCATTGGAGAACACATGCACACACCTAATATTGCAAGAATATTAAGTATTGAGATAATAAATGGAATATTAGCACAAAGTCAACCTGGAAGAATCAAATTCATATAGTAAAAGGAGTATTTTGATTTTCATTGTCAGGGAGACCTGCTTTTGGTTTTTTTCTTAATTCACATCCTCAAAAAGAGAATGACTTTTTCTTTTTAAAGTACACCTGTAAAGTGGGCATATTACAGCTTCTTTTATGGAACTGTTGAAAGGATTCAGTAAGATAATGTCCAAAGTGCCTATCATAAAAATAATGCAGATGTTTAAAGCAAACTAGAATTTTAAAGAAGTTACATCTGTGAACTTGTTTCAGAGGCCTCAGTAGGTCAGTTCAGGATGGTGTGAGTGTTGGGGGTCTGGGAACTGACCAGCTAAGCTTAAATCATGGAGGCATCCAGAAACCCAAAACTTCTGGTGTTAATAATAAACAACACTACCTGAAGACACACTAACACCCTGCACACAAAACCTAAAACACTCTCTCCGTTGTTTAGCCACAGAAGCAAATGAAAGGAAATTTGAGAGGGAGAACAGGGAGCTGCTCTTTCCAACTACTGGGGAGACATCCTGCACTTTCCATCACCTGAAACGCTGACCTTTTCCTTTGGTTAGATTCTACCCTGCAGTTTCCACAATCTCAGCCAGTTTCAAGAAGATGATAGCTGATTTGTCAGAATGGATTACTGGTGAGATTGTTAGCTCTTAATGGACAGTGATGAGAAGTAGTGAACTAAAATCGCACCACAGAATTTGCTGTCTTAAGCTTTTCAAACCATTTGGTACATTAATCCCACAGCCCCTCAAAGCCTGTTCTTTGTATAGTCAGCTGATGTCGCTGGGTGGTGGTAGGTGCTATGTAGTTATTAAAAAGTTAAACATTTAAATGGTGATATTTGCAGATTGGAAACTTAAAGAGTTGAGGCTCCCTTTTAGCGCCAAAACTTGAAATTACGGCTTTTTGTGTTTAGCTGCGACTCTTCCGCTACCTTACTCCCTTAAAACTACATTTCCCAGCATGCCCTGAAGCTGGTCTGACCTCATTTCAAATGGCCCCGTAGGGCAACAAGGCTGCTTAGTTTTGACCGTGCTGCTTGTGCCGTGAAAAAATCGATCCCAATTGGCAGCCATTTGGGCTTTGATATCTGTCAAGCCCTTTTTTGAAACTGTGGTCATTAAATGAAGGGATCTGGTTTGGGAGGGCCCATCCATCCCCGCAACTGGACCAGGGACTAGGCAAACTGTCTCCGGCAATCTACATAAGAGGGAATGTTGACCGGGGAACACCGCTGGGGCTGATCAGAGGAGCAGGAACCGGAGCCCAGGCTGAGTCCGAAAACTGTCGGATCCAGACTTTGGCTCGGGGACGGTTGGAAGTGGGAGATGGAGATGCCAGAGGAACCGGCGAATAGTAATAGTGGGCATTCGCTACCCCCGGTTTATATTTATAGTCCCGAGTATGTCAGCATTTGCGACTCCCTCGCCAAGGTCCCCAAACGGGTAAGAGAGGTCTGGATGAAAGACCATGGTTTGGGGGGGATGGGGGTGAGGGTGTGAAAAGGGGAGTACATTAGGAAGCCAGGAAACCTGGGCTCAGGGATACCTTCAGCAGAAATTTACTAGCAGTTTCAGGCACACCAAGCTGAAGCAGAAGGAAGTGGTTTGTTACCTTTGGGGAGCGCAGCGGGGCTGCCAATGTATGGGTGGGGGTGGGGGCGGGGGCGGGAAAGGAATGGTGAAGAGGTGAACGTAGTTTTTAATAGGAGGGGTTCTTTGAAGCCCTCGAACACAAGCTGTTGGGAGAAGAGTATTCCATCACTTGCCATAAATAAGGCTGGGAGCTTCCGTCTTGGTGATTTTGATACTTTGCATCTGTTTTGTCTTAAGTATACCCCAACTGTTAAAGTGAAAGAAGGGAGCCGAGGTATTGTTAGTTCTTCACGCAGGACGTTGTTAATGGGATTTTAGTAAATTGAACCTTGAAGAGACTGTTCTGCCTTTTTTTTTCTTTTATGCTGATATTTCAGGCCAGTATGGTCCACTCTCTGATCGAAGCATATGCCCTGCATAAACAAATGAGGTAAGTACGTTGCCATTCTGAACATGGTCACGAATGAAGCCAGGTTTGTTCATCTGTCTTGTAGTGAGACTAACCAGGGGAGAGATGGTACTTTAAAAAAAAAAAAAAAGCCTTTGTGAGAGTGTTCATTATATGTTTGTAGCTCAGGAGAAGGATTTGAAGAACTGACACTTGGAAAAGGCACCCAAGCAGTCGCTATCTGGAGGGAGGGATTTTGTTGCTAGATAAGCACTTGTCAGATGCTTGGATCTATCTGGTGTGGGTGGGGAGGGGTTAAACAGGGAAGTGTTCAGTTTTTGTTTTATATTTGCTTTAGGTTTTGTTTTATTTGTTTTCTAAAGCCAGATTTGAGGATGTGTGTTCAACTTGAGACTCTTAGATACTCCACCATCACCACCAAACTTTAACCCAAATAATCTGTTGAACCAAGCCAGAACTTAAGAGCTAGCTACATGCTTCTCAAAAACAAACCAAAACTAAGCGTTCTGTTGATTGCCAATTCTGTATTGTCATAAATGCAACTATTATGGAATTGGCACATGGCAAATCAGGTTTACTCGTGACTAACCAACGGGGTGAGTGGCTTTATCATCTAATGTTTAATTTCCTTCCCAGAAAGCAATATAATAGGTTTTCAGATTTTTTTCCCTTAGTATTAAGTAATTTTTAGTGTGTACATTCAATTTTTGGTGTTTCAAGACAGGGTTTCTCTATGTGACAGCCCTGGCTGTCCTGGAATTCTATCTGTAGCCCAGGCTGGCCTTGAACTCACAGAAATCCGCCTGCTTCTGCCTCCCAGGTGCTGGAACTAAAGGCGTGTTCCACCACCACCTGGGCAGTGTGTACATTCTTTAGGAATGTTTTGCTGTTGCTGTTTTGAGACAAGGTCTCTGTTGTAGCTCTGTCTGGCTAGGAACTTAAATTATGTCGACCAGGCTGGCCTTGAACTTACTAAGATCAACCTGCCTCCATCAAAAGGTATGCATCACCAAACCTAGCTAGGATGTTTTTCTATCATTGCTTAACTCCTGTGTTTGTCAAGATAACTATTCGCCTTTCCTTAAAGGATTTTAACACTTTTCTGAGCCAGGTGGTGCAGGAACAAAACAGCTTCAAAGCTGGGCTTTGTAACTTAGCCAGACTCTGTCTCAAAATAAAAATTGTAAAGGGCTTTAGGATATTGGTCAGCAGGTAGAACACTTGTCTAACATCCATGAGGCCTAAGTTCCTGCCCACAAAATTAACATTGAAATGTTTTATTGCAAACAAGATGTTAAAGGAAGACTTAAGGAGAGGCTGTCAGCATTCTCTAGTTGGGGATTCGGGGAAATACATGGGAAGGTGCTGTAAGAGGGAACATTCAGAGAGGCTGGGAAATATAATCCAATATGACTGTGATTGTGAAAAAACTGAGACTGGGTCTCTACATAGTCCAGGCTGCCCTGGAACTTGATATGAGAGAAGAAGCTGGCCTTGAACTCACAGAGATCCTCCTGCCTCTGCCTCCTGAGTGCTGGGATTAAAGGCGTGTGCCACCACTGCCTGGCTTCTTTATATTTTGATTTTAAACATTGTAAAAATATTTTTAATTACTTAATTAGAATAATTTATCTTAGTGTTTTATTACCTTGCATTTATATCTTTTGATGGGTGTTGAATGGGTGTGCAGGTCAGAAGACAACTTGGCAGGAGTTGGTTCTCTCCTTCCGCCATGTGGGGCCTGGGATTGAACTCAGGGCATCAGACTTGGCAGCAAGTGCTGGCTCCTGCTGGGCCGTCTTACTGGCCCTGAGATTTTTATTTTAATGGACAACTTTTTCACTTCTCATGGTATAGATGTGTACTTAAACAAAAAACAAGGATCCTTGATTTTTGACTGTATATTTAACTTTTGAAGTTGAACCACACGATTTCAAATACCTTGGTTATACTATTTTCCTAAATATCCTTACCTATATTAATTCACAATAACCTCATGGCTCTACTCCCATTTGGAAACTATACATGGCTACCTCTCTGTGGCTAGAATAGCCCTCCTTCAATTTGAATGGGCAATCATCTTGTTAAGATTGATACTAAGCCAGGTGGTGGCAGCAGCGGCGGGCGGTGCACACCTTTAATCCCAGCACTTGGGAGGCAGAGGCAGGCGGATCTCTGTGAGTTTGAGGCCAGCCTGGTCTACAAAGTGAGTTCTGGGACAGCTAGGGCTGTTACACAGAGGAAGCCTGTCTTGAAAAACCAGTGTGTGTGTGTGCGTGTGTGTGTGTGTGTGTGTGTGTGCGCGTGTGTGTGTGTGTGTGTGTGTGTGTGTGTGTTCGTGTGTGTGTGTGTGTGTGTGTGTGTGTGTGTTCGTTCATTTGTTCTTAATAGAATACAAATTGTGGTTCATTGGGCCTAGTGTGAGACTTGAGCTCTGCCTTTCTAAGAAATGTCATGCTGCTAGTGTGTTGACTACCCATGCAGTGGCAAAGGTTGGAGAACGTACCTGCAGCAGAATCCAGAAGAAACAATGGGGACTCAGCAGGTTCGAGGCCAAAAATTCCATGTAACTTGCTTCCGCCCTTCTCTCATTTCCTCCTTTTCTCACTGCGAGGCTCTAGCCGTTTGTTCCTTCTTCCTCTGGGAGACAAATGGAAGAGACCAAGTAATAGAAACTTGATGTTTGAGGACACGGGAGAGAGGAAGCAGGAAGTAAGAGCACTTGCTGTACAAGCACTAGGACGCAAGTTCAAATCCCCCAAATCCACAGGAAAAGCTGGGTGGTGTCACACATACATGTAACCCAGTGTCTCGACACGGGTAGACAAGAGTCAGAAAATTTTCTGGGTCTTGCTGATCACCAATGTAACTAACTCCAGGTTCAGATTCAGTGAGAGACTGTGCCTCTGTGCATATATACAGGCTTGCAAAACCCATGCATGTGTGCCCAAACAGCACCACCCCCATAAATAAATACTTTCTACATCTGACTTCTCTTTTTTTTTTTTTTGACAGTGTCCTGGGGACCGAACCCAGGGCCTTGTGCTTGCTAGGCAAGCACTCTACCACTGAGCTAAATCCCCAAGCCCAGAGACAGTGTCGTATAGAGCCCAGTTTGGTGTGGAACCTGTTGTGTAGCCTAGGCTAGCCTCACACTCATGGCCCTCCTTCCTCTCAAGTGCTCTGATTACGGACATTTGCCGCCATGTCTCACATGTTACCTTTCTACTGCTTTTTTCCTCAGTGTTGTGCACGTCAGGCAGCTGTTGAATAACTCCCAGCATCCTCAGCGCAGTTTCCCTACTCTGTACTCTAATACTGATGATAGTTGTCCAGGAAAGTTTGTATTTAAGTCCACTGAGTTGACCCATTTTACAAATGAGAAAGCTGAGGCACAGAAGAGTCAACTCACGTGAAGTTGGCAGAAGCAGTAAGTACAGAGTGAGGGAAGGAATCCAGATCTCTGGCTCAGGATTCTGTGTGGTAACCCCGCTGCCCATTAAACTAGACAGGGCTCAGCACCAAAACTAACATGAGTGACTACACATCTGACTGAAAGGATTACCTAGTCCAAGCAGAAAGAAACTCACTCAAATGTAAAGAGTTTTATTGACTAGCTGTAACTCACAGAGAGAAGTTGATACTTCAGTCTTTTTAAAATAGGGTTTTATCATTACTTATTTTATGTGTCTGGGTGCTTTGCTTGCAGGTGTGTGCATGTGTGTGCATGTGTGCCTGGTACCTGTGGAGGTCCGATAAGGGGGTCAGATCTGGAACTGGAGTTATGCATGGTTGTAAGTCACCAGGTAGAGTTGAGAACTGAACCCCAGTCCTCTGCAAAAGCAGCAAGTTCTCTTAACCCCTGAGCCATCTCTCTGTCTCCAGAGTTCTTTTAATTTTTAACAAAATTTGTATATTAGGGAATGTGCGTGCCACAGAGCACACATGGAGGTTGAGGGCACATTGCCAGGGTAGTCGGTTCTCTCCTCTACAATATGGGCCCCAGGGATTAAACTCAGGTTGACAGTTGATGGCAGGTGCCTTTAGCCACTGAGCCATCCTGCTGGCCCTGGGTTAGTGATGCATGAGCATCTGTTTGAGTTAAATATAATTTTTCAGTTGTGTTCCCTACCTAAAAACTAAATGACAAAGTTGTCCTCTTGTCTCTTATTAGTGGGGTCAATATCATAAGAAGTGAAGACTGGGCTGTGCAGTGGAGGACATGGTGTGTTTATGACTTCACTGGACCCAGAAGCTGGGACTTGTCTTTTCTCTTCAGTCTGTTGGCTGCTGTTTCCAGCACCTTACATCTGGGTCTGACTCACTTCCATATGTTCGTTCTGTTATTATTAGGATAGTGAAGCCCAAAGTGGCCTCCATGGAGGAGATGGCCAGCTTCCACACTGATGCCTATCTGCAACATCTCCAGAAGGTCAGCCAAGAAGGTGATGAGGATCACCCAGACTCCATAGAATATGGACTAGGTAAGGTTCTCTCAGGCAACAATGGGTGATCAATAGACTGCACCTGCAGATTACATTACTTAATTTGCCACTCTATGTTTATGTATGTTGTAAGTATGCATGCTCGTGTGGGGTGGTATGCATGTGTCAGCTAGTACATAGGTGGTATAAAAGGTCAACACTGGGTGTCTTCTTTTTTGTTTGTTTGTTTGTTTTAAACAGAGTTTCTCTGTGTAGCCCTGGCTGTCCTAGAACTTGCTCTGTAGACCAGGCTGGCCTCAAACTCACAGAGATCCTCCTGCTTTGCTCCTGAGTGTTGGGATTATGGGCATGCACCACCACCGCCTGGCTCTGGGTGTCTTCTTTAATCACTCCCCACTGCTGTGGGATGTCCTGTATGCTGTGATTGATTGATAAATAAAACACTGATTGGCCAGTAGCCAGGCAGGAAGGATAGTGTAGACGGGACAGGGAGAGAGGAGAATGCTGGGCGGAAGAAGGCTGAGACAGAGAGACACTGCCAGCCGCTACGAGGAAAAGCATGATGTAAGATACCAGTAAGCCACAGCCATATGGCAAGGTATAGATTAATACAAATGTGTTAATTTAAGATCTAGATCTAGCTAGCAAGAAGCCTGAGCCATTAGGCCAAACAGTTTAAATAATATAAGTGTTTGTGTGTTTGAGTCTGAGTGGCTGCCAGCCTGGGCGGGACTGGAGATAGTTCTAGCTACACTCCACCTTCATTTTTGAGTCTCTCACTGAACTTGAACCTCACCATTTGACTAGGTTGGACAGCCAATGATCTCCAAGAATCTACTTGTCCCCACTCCTCCAGTGCTAAGGTTACACATTCATGCCTCCTGTGCCAGCTTTTACAAGGGTGCTAGGAATCTGAACTCAGGCCCTCATCCTTGTGTGCCAGGCATTTTACTTACTGAGCTACTTCGCAAACCCTTAATACTTTTTCTTTTCTATCTTTATTTTAAATTGTATGTGTATGCGTGTGTGCCTGAGTGTATGTATGTGTACCATGTGTATGCAGTGCCAGTGGAGGTCAGAAGAGGCCTTAGATCTCTTGGAACTGAAGTTATAGATAGTTGGGAGCTGCCACGTGTGTTGTAGAATATTATTTTAAGGTGTGTTACTTTTGTTTCTGTTGCATTTGTTTAACTCTGTGAAGCTGTGTTACTGTGCCTGTCTAAAACACCTGATGGTCTAATAAAGAGCTGAATGGCCAATGGCTAGGCAGGAAAGGGATAGGCAGGGCTGGCAAGCAGAGAGAATAAATAGAGGGAGAAATCTGGGAAGAGGGAAGCTAGGAGCTATAGAAGAAGGAGGACTCCAGGGGCCAGTCATCCAGATACACTGTAAGCCATGGAATAAGAGTAAGATTTTCAGAAATAAGATAATGGGAAAAGCCCAGAGACAAAAGGTAGATGGGATAATTTAAGTTAAGGAAAGCTGGCTAGAAACTAAGCCAAGCTAAGGCTGGGCATTCATAAGTAAGAATAAGCCTCCATGTGTGATTTATTTGGGAGCTGGATGATGGGCCCCCCAAAAGAGCCAAAACAACCAACAACACACGTGGATCCTGGGAAATGAACCCAGGTCCTCTGGAAGAGCAATAAATGCTCTTAACTGCTAGCCATCTCTCTGGCCCAATACTTTTAAATTAAGAAATAATATAACCGGTGTGTGTGTATGTGTGTGTGCATGTGTATCTGTGTCTCTGTGTCTGTCTGCCTTGTCTGTCTGTGTCTCTGTGCCTGTGTGTGTGTTATTAAGGTGAACCCTGAGCCTGGGATATGCTAGTGAAGCACCCTGGGGATATATATATATATCCCCAACTGTTCACTTTAACCCCTCAGTTCAGTCATACTGTGTACACTATATGGACCGAACATAACTGAATGATGAACCTGATGGAGAAGAACCCTTTTGATGTTGAGATTCTAAGGGCAGCACTTAGATCTACTCTGGCTATATACATGTCAGTTCAGCTATTCTATAATCATAGGTTTCAAGTATAGATTTATTTGGTTTGAGTCTTTTTTTTTTTTTGAGACACAGTCTCACTGTATAGCCCTGGCTGGCCTGGAACTCACCTCCCTCTGCCCTCCAAGTCCTGGGATTAAAGGTGCATGTCACCATGCATGGCATTAGGTAAATATTTAAATTCTGGCTAAGTTTCCTACCTTATCAACAGATGCACTAAAAAAAAAAAAAAAAATCAGAGTGAACTGTCAACAGCATACTCTTGAATAGGTGTGTCCAACTTGTAGCTTATGGGCCACAAGCTTTCCCAGATAGCTATGAATGGGGCCCAACACATTTGTAGGTGACAGCAACATACTGTGATGT
Organism: Onychomys torridus; assembly: GCF_903995425.1. Taxonomy (NCBI): domain Eukaryota; kingdom Metazoa; phylum Chordata; class Mammalia; order Rodentia; family Cricetidae; genus Onychomys; species Onychomys torridus. Next base: position 91,328,414 of record NC_050466.1, on the reverse strand, counting down.
CAAAGGTTAGGCTAGGCACCCCTGTACTAGAGAAACTGTGTGGGTTAATAGAAAGACACTAGATTAGCAATCAAAAGACCTGGTCCCGGGCCTGGTTCTATGTGACCCCTGGCAAAATGCATCCCCTCTTGGGCCTTGATTGATTGCTGATGGGATATGAGAAGTTAATCTGGATGGCTTTATCCTTTCTAGCACTAACATTGGAAAGCCTTCCCTCCCTAACACTGGAGATGATTTTTGCACAGAAGCTTCTTAGACCATGCTGTTGTCATGACTTAACCTACCCTTCCTCCCCCAGATCCTCTTTAACGGACTTTTCTGGGTTCTGCCCCCAGGTTACGACTGCCCAGCCACACAAGGGATATTTGACTATGCAGCAGCTATAGGAGGAGCTACAATCACAGCCGCCCAGTGCCTGATTGATGGGAAGTGTAAAATAGCGATTAACTGGTCTGGAGGGTGGCATCACGCAAAGAAGTAAGGAAATGGCCTTTCTGCTTTCTAACCCCTTCCTTGGTCAATCTCTCAGTTAGATAAACTTGTACACTTGTTATACTGACACTTATGGGAACCACGTACGTGTCTAGCATTTTATAAGGTGTTTGGAAAAGACGCAAGAAAGCTAGATGACCTAATAGAGTGGAAAGCACTCCATTGAAAGTCAGGGCATCTGGCTGTGTGCCTAGTTTCCCTGAACACTTGGCCAGACCTTCCTAGGCTCCAGTTTCTTTATCAGTCAAGGGACAGGGAGAAGGATGTAACTAGACAACCTACTTGGAAATCCCGTCTCGGGGACTTGGCTCTAGGAACAGGAACAGAACTGGACTAGTTAGAAGATGATATAAATCATGACACTAAGGGAATATGTCTAGTATATAAGATAAATAGACTGTCAGTATGGAGAAATTAATCATAGAAGTCTTGGGAGAGGTGCGTTTCAGAGCTCATACTTGATATAAGTAAGAAATGGGTTTTGGAATAAGTAGATCATTGATGAGGATAGACATAGAACAAAAGACTTCAAAATAATCAAGGAAAGTGTGTCCAAGGAAAGTGATAACATGACTGTCTCTAAGGGAAAAGTGGATCGTCTTAGGTACTGCTTGCTTAGAGGAAAAAAAAGGCCTTTTAGAATTTTGTGTTTGCGTGAGTAACTTGCTACTCTGACAAGAACCCCATGCTGCCTTCCACATCTGGCATCATGCTGGGTTAGTACTGCTTAATACTTGCTAGGGAAGGGGGTTTCACAACTGAATTTATCAATGTGCCGCCTGGGTGAAAGAAAGCAGCTGTCTTACTGACTGCCAGTGTATCATTTGCAAATCAGCGAGTGCAGCCGACCAAGACAGTGGTCTTCAGTCAAAAGAAACCAGCATTTGATTCTTTCAGACTGCAAGGCACCACAATTTTAGCGTATGCAAATTTACGTAATACTATGGTGTTCTCTCCCAAATGGACAGATTTGCTGGCCAAAGAAGTCCTTGTAAAACTAAATAACTACAATCTCCTGCCTAGACAATAGAAAACTGATGTTTTAGTAATGATTTCACATGGTCTTAAACAAAGAGAACAGCCTGCTTTTGTTAGCTTTTTTTTCCCCTAAGTTCAAAGTTAAAACAAGATTTTTTTTCTTGTTGAAGCTGAAGAATGAAGAGAAGGGCACCCAGGCCTCTCTATCCTCTGGGCATAGGGAGTAAGGAAGTCCTGTGCTTTCACCAGCAGTGCCTGCTCTGGCAAGCGTGCTGTCACCCCTCAAGCTTCCATTTACCGCAGAAGGGTTCGGGTCACTTTCAGACCTTGCCACCTCTTAGCACTGGCTTCCTGCCAAGGGCTGTCCACTCTAATGGAGTCAGTCGCGGCTGGCAGGCCGCATGCAGGTGTGAAGGAACTCACATGTCATTACCTGTTGAAGACAGCTGTCAGCTGCTCCTGTCTCGAAACAGACAGACTTGAGTGAAGGTAAATTACAGTTTCTGGGGATGGACTTTGTTAAGGTCTGAATTCCACAGTGTTCTGACACAACCAGAGCCGCTCTGAAGTAGGACTACAGGCTTATAAGCTTACACAGAGCTAGGTGCTACCTATGATTGTTACTGGAAATGCTGGGGAGCCTGACCTGGAGTGTCACATGTTACTGGGCAAATTGGGGTCTCCTCTTGGAGACCCATTAATTAAAGAATTTAAGAATAGAATCAGGCTAGGCACAGTGGCATATGCCTTTAATCCCAGTGCTCAGGAGACAGGCGGACAGACCTCTTCTAGTCCTGCTAGGGCTACGCAGTGAGATTCCATCTTTAAAAACTAGATAGGCTCAGCAGGAAGCTCAATGACAGTGACAATTTTATTAGTCTTTAAAAGAAAACCCTTAAGGCAGGCAAGCTGTAAATCTTGGTAGCTGCCAGGAGCATGAAAAAGAGGAAAAGAGAAAACTCATGCCTTTTGTTAGCCACCACATGGCAGAAATGAGGGGCTGGGAGTCGGGGGAGGAAAAACTTCAGAGAAAGCGTGAGAAAGCCCAGAGCATCCGAGGAGGCATGCGTGGGAGGGAGTCAGAGTGGGCTTTCTGGGAAGGAAAAGCAAAAGTATATCCTCTCACTAAGGGAGTGAACTGTTCCTCTCCCATTTATTTAGCATGCCTCTAGGTGGGCTCTGGGCTTTCCTTAATTAACTCTCTTGTTTTGGTAGCTTGGACCGTTAATTCTCCACCCAGAGACAGAGATAGAGCTTAGAGTCTGGTTTCTTATCTCCACCAGATGTCCTAACAGTATCTGTTCTGAAAATGGTACCCTGACATCCGTTAGGAGATAGGCTGAAACTGGGGACTGGGTGGACCCCATTTCCATCATGAAAATCCAGAGATCAGTTCCAAAGCTATCTACCAGAAGCTCCTGAGTGTCTGGACTGGAGTTCTGCTCACACCCACACGTAGGAGATAAGAAAGCAGAGCTCCCTTCTGGCATCTGGACATTCCTGGAACTGCTGCTGTAGAGGCCCCTGCCCTAAGCTGCCTGTCAGGTCTGTTTTCATTGTCCCATTCTCTTCACTGCAATCATAATATCTGTTTAAACCCGAGATACATACACAGATTCCTAGGTCCTGTGCAGTGGGTAAACACTGTATGGCAAGCCCATGGTTTTATCTTTAGTAACTGGAGGTAGGGGAATTGAAGTAAAGTGTATTTCTCCCCACCGAATTGAAAAAAAAATCTTTGACTTGAAAATATTCAGATGCTGACAGGGTTCTGTTGGAACTGGCTTCTTGAAAACTTTGGTAGTGTTGAAATTGGGAAATGTGTTCATACTTGTTGACCCAGTAACAATCTTCTTAGATTCTATTCTGATGAAATAACCCAATCCTGACATCAAGAAATTGATATCTTGGGGATGATACAGCCAATCACTGCATTTGAAAGTTAAATAAAAGTGATTTTAGAAAAGCCTGCAGAAAGTAACACAGAAGGGCTGGGGCTCCTAACTCTTAGGTATACAAAGCTAAGATAAAGAAAACAGTGGCATGAGATAGGCCCTTCCCGAAGAGACCAATTCTAAGTTGAATGGATTGGGAAAGAAGCATTGGCCAAGTGCAGGTTAGCTGCCTGTTAGGCTGAGCTGGGACTAACCCCTCGTTCCTGTCTTCATTGTCCCTCAGTGGCAACATAGGCAATCTGGCCAAGTCCAGTGAGTCAGTTGGTACAGAGGATCCAGGCCTGTCGGCAATGGGGTAGAGCACCCGGCAACCGTATCTCGGAGGAAGAAGGGGGCTCCGGGGCATTTTTATTACTCGCCATGGGTTTTCTCCCTTCGGTACCCTGTCCTGTGTCTCCGCCATCCCCCCTCTCCAGAAACTCCTCATTCAGTAGCTCAGGATGCTGTCATCTTCAATCATCTGGGCTTCTTTGGTCTCATTAATAACAAGGTTTCAATGTATATAAGAAAATTAATAAAATGGTTTTTCTCTGGCTAATCAATTTTTATGCTAACTCATAGCCCAACCAAGAACCTAGAAGAAATGGGGGAGGGGCATTACTCCTTTCCCAACACAGACAGCTGAACAAATTGTCACTGGGGCTGATGCCTTACAAACTCCTACCTTCTTCCTTAAATATCTGCAGCTCCAGCTTTCTGTGTGAAGGGAACTTCTACTGACAGCCTCCTAGGAGTTTAGTGCTGTGGGTCAAGTGCCACCTGCTGGCAGTCAACTGTTATGGTCTCCCCCCTCCCTTCTCTGAGTAGTCCTGGCTGTCCTGGAACCCATTCTGTTGACCAGACTGGCCTGGAACTTGGATATCTACCTGCCTCTACCTCCCAAGTGCTGGGCTTAAAGGCACGTGCCACCACCGCCCAACGACATATATCTTATTTTCACTTTATTTCTTCTGGCCTCAAGCTTTCTTTGTAGCCAAGAATGACCTCGAACTACTGATCCTCATGCCTCCACTTCAAGTGCTGGTGTTACAGGGATGTACCAGCATGTCTGGTTTCTGCAGTGCAGAGAGTCAAACCCAGGGCTTCCTGCATGCTATACAAGCACTCTAGCAACTGAGCTCTAAAAGTTTCAGTGCTGGGAATTGAACCTAGGACCTCATGCATGCTAGGCAAGTGCTCTATCACTGAGTTACATTCCCAACCTGGTACTTCATTTTTATATGCCCTAAAGTCTATATGCACATTTAAAATGATAAGTCTTATCTGGACACACTGTTTAGTATTTTATCCATGCATTTCACTGAATAGTTTACGTTGATTTCAAAGAGGCATTTCTACTGGAATCTCTTTACTAGTTAATCTATACTGATATTTTCCCTCACCAAATGACCACTTTCAAATTGTAGTCTGTCAAATATGTCTCCATAATTTTTTAAATTATCTTTTTCTTTCATCTCCTCACAATCATATGGACATAGTTTCTCCATGATTTGGAGGAGAGGGAAGTCTTAGGAACATTAAAATTGTGTTCTAGTTTGAATGAAGGCTGAACAGAGTAGGAATGTATAGCTGAGAGGCAGTATGGAGATCACAGACGGAAAATTAAAGATGGAAAGGGGGTCTAGAGAGCTGCCTCAGCAGGTAGAGAGCGTGCTATGCAAGCATGAGAACCAGAGTTCAGACCCAAAACACTCAGGTAAAAGATGGGCAACTCTGGTGCCTTCCGGTAATCCCAGCACGAAGGGGCAGAGACGTGGGCTTGGCTCCCCAGGGCAAGCTGGGTAGCTTAGACTAGCCAGAATCTATGAGCCCTGGGTTTGAGAGAGCCTGCCTCAATAAATGAAAATAGAGAGTAATCAAAGCTGTGCCCATGACCAATGCTTAATCATGTGGAAGAATGAGGAATGTTAAGACAAAAATATCTAGTTATTACTTAAGACTCCATGTAGGACAGGAGTTTTAATGGGGATCAGCGCCTACTGATAAACGTACTTATATTGCTGGTATGACACCATTCTCTCCTTTTGTTTTTTGAGATGGGATCCCACTGTATGGCCAAAGCTGCCCTAAAACTTATGATCCTCCTGCTTCATCCTCCCGAGAGCCAAGATTACAAGTGAACACAGCCATGACTGGAGCAGTAGTTTCTTGATCTAATATGCATTGGAGGAAGTGCTAAGAAGGATGCGTGGTAAGAACAGAAAGGGCTGTTCACTGAATCATGTCGTGACAGCTTGTACCATTCATAGTCTCATCTCAGCTGGACTAAAGGGTTAAATAGAAAAAAGCAAGTTACAAAACTATGATGAATGAAGATCCAGCTTCTCACAAGGACCAGTTTTCTAAGTTTAGGAAGAATAGGCAATATTCTGAAGGGAAAAGATCAAATCTGACAGTAAAAAAAAAAAAGTTTTTGGGGTTGGGGATTTAGCTCAGTGGTAGAGCGCTTGTCTAGCAAGCGCAAGGCCCTGGGTTCAATCCTCAGCTCAAAAAAAAGTTTTTAAGCCACTTTAAAAGTAAAAGGTAAACACAGACTGACAAAGCCCAGGTGACACAGATATGACCAAGTGCCATAGGCTTGGCTTATTCAAGGCACACAGGCATTATGCTGTATAAAAGGAAATATGGAAAAAGAACATGAACAGACAATTTACAACAGAGTCTGAGTGCAATTGGAAGATGTGAGAAAATGGTTATTACTAATCAAAAAATACAAATTAAGACAAGTTGATGTTGGGAATCTATAGGTCAGGGGTAGAGCATGCAAGCTCAAAGCCCTGCCTTCTGTCCCCAGTACTACAGACAAACCCGACACAAAAAGCCTTTTTAAGCCTGTATTTGAAAGAATGTAAAAAACTGAACATCTAGCAAAATGGGAATAAAGGAATGGTGAATTTACTCCATGAGATATTATGTATGCTATGATTTTTTTCTTTGTTTCTATGTGTGTATTCTTTTCTAAAGACTGGACCCAAGGCCTCCTGCATGCATCATACACACTCTACCACTGAGCTACATATAACCCAAGCTCTTGTGCTATTATTTTTAATGGTGATTATGAAAATTATAGGTCATATCAAAAATAATTATATATATTTTAAAAGCAGGCTTTAAAATTGGATGCATATTGTAATTACTTTATTACACACACACACACACACACACACACGGAAAACAGTGGGAATGTGTACAATGGTCATCATACAGCGGCAGAGGTACTCCTGAGTTTTGTTGGTTTTGAGACATCATCTGTCTCACTCTGTGGCCCTGGGTGGCATGGAACTCACTGTGAAGACCAGGCTGGCTTCAACCTGGCAGTAAGAGAAACTGAAATATATATTTTTCCTCCTGCCCAATTTGAGATGACTCTTGATAATCTACTCTGAGGCAATTAATCTAAGATGTGGTAACTTTGTGCATGACAATACTTTCTCATTTATATGACCCCCAAAGGAAGGATATGTAAACATTCAACAATAGGAGAAGGGTTAGGTAGCATCCCCCCTCTCTGGAATATTATATAACCATTAAAAATTGTGGTTGGAGCTGGGTGTGGTGGCACACACCTTTAATCCCAGTACAGGGTAGGTGGATCTCTGTGAGTCTGAGGCTAGCCTAGTCTACATAGTGAGTTTTAGGACAGCCAGGATTACATAGTAAGACCCTGTCTCAAAAAAGAAAAAAAAAATGGGTAGATTACTGCAGAGCTAAGAAAAAAAATGCCCTTCATAATGTCACTTTTGTTTTTAAAGGACAGGTAGTTATAACATACATTCACTTAGCTTAGACTCATGTAAAAATTTTGTACACCTGAAAAAAATCTTATAGTAAAATAGCTAGCTTTGCAAATATGATATGGGTATGTATTTTATGTGCATATGCATGAGATAAATTTTAAAACCAACCTGACATGCAAGTTTTTAAAGCACTTTAAAATTTGAGTGCATCAACACTTCTCACATATTCTGTTCCCTCTATTTCCTCTGATGTGCTATGTTATTTTATGGACGAGAGGCAGTGCTAATGTGGTAGAATGAGTGTGTGTGCTTGTAACCATGGACAAGATGGCATGTAAGGAGAAAGGAGTCAGACTTTCTTTCTCATCTGGTAGGGCTGGAAGTTGCCAAGCAGAGGGATTAATGGCACCATTGGAGCAGGAAAGTATGGTGCATCTGGAGAACCAGAAGTAGTGAAATGGTCAGAGTATGAAGACAGGTCAAGACAACATTACAAAGTTCTGTGATTCAGACTAAGGAGTAGGGCAGTTTTCCTGGTGTTGGTGAGGGTTTGGTGAAGAATTTCGGCAGTACTGCAGTGTGCTGATTGAACCAGAGGCTGAAGGTATGATTGCAGTCATTTCCAAAACTAAGCTCTTGCTGTATGTCATATGCTAAGGAGACAACAAGCATGTAGGAGGTCCTTATTAGTCAAGGGAAGTGAGATTAGGCAAATGGTCACTTAGTGACTCCATTTTAAAGGGTACTAAAACATGATATGGCAGTACATACCTGTAATCCCGGAATTTTGGAGACAGAGGCAAGAGGATTGCAAGTTTGAGATTGCCTGAGCTACACAGTGAGACTGTAGCTTTAAAAGGGGAAGATGGACCTGGAAAAATGGCTCAACAGAGTACTGGCTGTTCTTGCAGAGGACCCAGGTTCAGTTCCTAGCACCCAAATGGTGGCTCAAAAGTGTCCTTAATTCCAGTTATAGGGTATGTGACATCCTCTTCTGACCGTCACTGACACCAGACACACACATATACACATGCAGGAAAACACCCCCCCACACACACAAAATAAAAACAAATCTTTTTTGAAAGGTGGAGTTTTAGAGTACATACTGAAAGAACAGAGCTTGATTAGGATGCTAGTATAAATAATGAAAAACCACCATTATTTTGTTTTGTTCATAAAATTGAGTGCTGACTAGAACTACACACTAGTTCCCCCAACAAACAACAAGGATTGGTGTATTTTGCTTAAAGTCTATTTTTTTAAACAAAATTGCATGGTATTTCAAGGTGATGTGTTGAATACTGTGAAACTCTTGAAACATGGTTATTAAGAGCTGATTTGGGCCAGGATATTCAAGGATTTCATCTGTTTTCCTGCAAGCTTCTCCCTAGTCTACTTAGTATCCAAAACAGCCTCTTCTGAACTACATTTAAAAATCGTGGTCCTTATTTATTTTCTTCTTTTTCAATTGTGAATTATCCTACTGTACTGATGTTTTCAATTTTGTGTGCTCATTTCCTGATATCCTGCATTTTATATAAGATGTGTAGCTTTACGTGGTGATGAATGAATATTGAATTGTTAGGTAATGTAGTGGATGACCTAGAAGACTTAAAATGAACGATGGCTGTTAGTGCATAACTAAGAGGGTCGCTTAAATCGAGACTGGTAGAAGTGGTCAGTTCACGAGCAAACAACATCGCTTTTGCGTTCCTGGGAAGTCCCAAAACCTTCCTACTGCTGGGACTAAGATGGCTGCTCAGAAATGAGAACTCCCTGCATCAGCAAAAGACTAGTGCAGCATTTAATACTGATGGCAGTAACTCATTAATGGAGCATTATAACTTAACAGACAGCAACGGTGATATATATATATATATATATATATAGAGAGAGAGAGAGAGAGAGAGAGAGAGTAAGTATCTGGTATATATGTGAGATCTACATATGAGAATTGCATGAAATCTGTTTTGGGTGTACTTGTGAGTACTACGTCATAGTGCAAAATGTTGTGCCACTATAGAATGGAATGACTGTGAACTCTGAAGACCCGGATATAATCCAGGCTCTGCCTCTTAGTAGGTGTGTGTAATCTCAGGGTTATTTCAGGAAAGTGTGTGAAGAAGCACAGAGACAGAAGTCGTGGGGATGGGTGAGGTGTGGGTTCCTACAGACCAGTGGCCAGAGAGAGGGACTGGGAGGATCTTTATATGACAAATTAAATAGCTTGGACTTTGTCAACTTGGTCCTTTTGGTTCTTAGTTGTCTTTGTCCTCGAACCCCTCAGAAAGTCTAGTGAAAGCAGTTTCTTTGTCCTTAGAAAATGTACACCGCACAAACTTTTCCTTATAATTTCAGAAAGTTTCCTAAAACCTGTTCTGGATGCCAGGCTAAGAACCCTTACTTCAGACACTGAAGAGTCATTGAAGGGAATTTAGCCAAGAGTTACATCTCTGTCAGATTTGTATCTTAGAAATAGGAGTCTAACTGTAGTTGGCAGATAAATTCAGGGAGAGAGGCTGTGAGTCTGGAAATGGTTAGGGCTTGCAATGATAATCTACCTAAGAGTAGATGAAAGCGATAGAGGAAATATGGTCCAGAGCCATCTGGTAGCAGAACAGATAGGAATGTGACCAGTTAGATATAAATGACATAGAAGAGGTGGGTGGCATGGACTTTGTGTGTAGATGACTCATCTGGTGAGGTACATGAGGATTAATGTGCTTATGTCTTATTGATAGTACCTGTTATAGAGCTGGTAATAGGACACAGCCCTGGGCTTTCTTTATCTCTAGTATGCGTACAGGCTATCTTGGGAGCTTGTTAAAAATGTAAACTCTGGTTCTAGAGGTCTGGGACAGAACCTGGGAAACTACATTGACAGAAACTCTCAGTGATGCTGTCTACCACTAGTCTATAAACCATACAAATAACAGCAAGAGACTGGAGCTCAGGGAAAACATCTTCAGTGAAACTGATGGACTTGGGCTTAATAGCATCATAGGTGGTTATTTTTTTAAAGATTTATTTATTTATTATGTGTACAGTGAGTGTTCAGCCTGCAGGCCAGAAGAGGGCACCAGATCTCTCATTGTAGATGGTTGTGAGCCACCATGTGGTTGCTGGGAATTGAACGCAGGACCTCTGGAAGAACAGCCAGTGCTCTTAACCTCTGAGCCATCTCTCCAGCCCCATAGGTGGTTATTAAAACTAAGGAAATAGACCTAATCTCCTGGAAAGAATACATAGACTAGTCAGATATAAAACAAATATTGAGCCTTGTGGAATGGCAGTTATTAAAGGGAATGTGGAAACTGAGGTTTATCTCAGTGTAGAGTGCAGGGTTACCATGTCTGAGGCTTTGGACTCCATCCCCAGAAGATATACAGACAGACAGACAGACAGACAGACAGACACACACACACACACACACACGGGGTTTGGGGTAGGCATAAAAGACTATGGGATTTTAAGAAGACATGGTCAGCTGGGTGTGGTGGCACACGCCTTTAGTCCTAGCACTCCAGAGGCAGGTGCAGGCTGAGCTCTGAATTCAAGGCCAGCCTAGTCTACAGAGGGAGTTTCAGGACAGCCAGAGCAACACAAAGAAACCCTGGAGAGAGAGGGGGAGGGAGAGAGGGAGAGAGGGAGGAAGGGAGGGGGAGAGAGAGAGAGAGAGAGAGAGAGAGAGAGAGAGAGAGAGAGAGAGAGAGAGAGAGAAGATAGGAAGTCTCAAGAATGACTTTCACCACAGAAACCCAATGGTGAAAATGAGCCACAAAAGACACACTGGAGTAGCCATGTTTGACCCTGTTTTGCATACATTCGCCACATGGCTGATGGTGCCCCAGAAGAGCAAAAATTCATTACTGAAGGTGAAATAACTTTAATGTTAGAGTAATTTATGGTCCTCCAAAGGGACTCAGTACATAAACAGATGTACAGTGTGTCTATGATATTAAAATTTCATGGCAAGAGGAGATGATGAAGAAAAGCTATCTTAAAGGGATCCTTGAGTGGGAGCCAGGCAGAATAATGAGAAAACGGTTGAGAAGCAGAATTGTAGAGAAGAACTGGAACGAGTTAGATGAAGTTTCAGAGGGTGAGAAGGGATCTAAAGAGGTGGGCAAAGGGGGTAGTAGAAAGCCACAACAGCATTTACAGGGGGAGAGCAGCATAAAATCTGGGGTGAAAACCAACAGCAAATCAAATGTGAAGCAGGGAGCCTCGGGAACAACTTATAGCTCAGTATTGCTGGGTGCCGTGGTGTAAAATGGACACCGACAGAAGATGAGGTAGAAATAGAGGAAAATGGTCGTGAAGGACTCAACGTATATCAGAAGCACACAGTTAACAGAACTAATTATCCAGGGAAAATCACCCCTGTGACACAAACCAGTAATCTCAGCTGTTTGGGAGGCCGGGGCAGGAAGTCTGCAAGTTCAAAGCCTGCCTGGGCTGTCATCACAGATATATGTGGCAGGGATGTGGGGGGTTACTACTGGCAAGGGGAGAGGCCTGCCTGGCTGCCTATTTCTGTGCGAAATGACTGGCCTTTCTATATCATTTGCCCATGAACTTCTTTGAGTCACTGGATTCTTTTGAGGTCAGTCCATCAGGAAGTCACTTTGTCCTATCCAGATTTTCTTAAAATGAAACTCACCCTACCCTTGTAGACAATGCTAGAGTATTATTAGAACCTGCCACAGGACAGTGACTCAACTTCCTAGACTTGTCTAGATGACATCGGGATGGTCCCTTTGGCTAGTCCTCATCCCTTCACTTCTCCGGTGTGTCTTTCTGTGTCTCGTTCTAAATTTTGGCTCAGGATGCCTCTCCTCATCTTGTTCTGACAGTGCACTTAAGATACCACGTCTCCAGCTCCGCTACATTTTTCTTCAGGCCTCAATTCTGTCATCTTCCCTCTTACTGCATGACACTGCAGCCTTCCACCTGGTCACAGAGAGCATCTTTGCCTCTTGCCTTGGAGGAAAAGAGATCATTGTCCCCCTGACTGTGCTGGATGTTGATGTTTCTGCATGTTCCACCTGGGGGCAGTGAATGACAGAGATAGAAAGAAGGCTTTGTGTCTTGGCGAGCTACACAGGGCTGTGCAGAGTGGGACTTCTAGCTCATACTTACTATCTAGTTCAGTTCAAACTGCAAGCATTGGCGTCCCATCTTTTTACCTATCAAATGGAGGGAATCAAAGTGACTGTACTACACTTCCGATTCCCTGAAGAGCTCTGTACATAGCAGAACTTGTTACCATAGCAGCCAAACGTCCTCCTCCATCCACCCATCCTCTGCCCCAGCCTTACCAACATGTAGATAACTGCATGAAAAGGAGACCTGGATCCCAAGGCAGCCGCAGCATCTCACCACCAAGGCTGACAGCTCATTTCATCCATGGATCGCGTGTCCTTGGCCCTTGCTGCTCAGTCCTTTCCCATGCCAGCACCTGCAGAACTAGTACATTACCAGGGAAATCAGTGGGCAGCCTGGACTGTTCTGTTGATACATGTCCAACTGATAAAGGACCAGTTTCTCCATAACAAAACTGTCACCTGGCCACCAGAACAGCAGCCAACTAAGACATGCTTTGTCCCTACGGCACTCTCCCCCATCCTCCAGTGGATGAGCTATGTTCCTGTAGTCCTTATAGAACCGGGACAGGCACTATATCATAGTGAATCCAAGTTTCATCAACCCTCAATGCTCAGCCATTCTGAGCCTTGCTAATTCTTAGATCCATCAATTACTACCTCTCTGGGCCTCCGTGTCCTCTTAAACTGCAGGTAGTAATAATATTCACTTCATAGGATTATAAGGATTAAATGTGATCATCACATTAAAGAACATATGAAAGATCATGGCATGTAATAAGAATTTGATAAAAGTCATTTATCATGCCCACACTGGATTCTCCTCAGGCATCTCAGGCAACCCCCTCAGACAAAGTCCTTGGTCCAATAGCTCTAACTGCTTGTGCAGCTGAAATCAGGCCAGGCACACTTGCATTTTCTCTTTGTGTTTATACCACCTCTGGCTGAAATAAGACTATTTTACTACCCATATCAGAATTTTACTTCAGGGTCTGGCAACCAGCAACTCTCTACTCTCATATTCCATGCTTCCTATTACAGAGAATCCCCCTCCTATTACAGAGAATCCCCCTCCCATTACAGAGAATCAACAAGCCCCTCATTCTAGTACAATCCAACTCATACCTTTGAAGCAAACAAAGCAATTACCTATGAGTGTACTAACTGACAACAGATGGTTTAGAAGTCTTGGTATTTGAGAGTTACCAGCAAAGGCGCTCTGAGCTTCGCATCAAGGGTTCTATACAACCAAGATACTGGGCAGGTCTCATCAGATCCTCTCTCCTCACCTTAGCCTTTGGAAAGAAAAAATGGGGAGTCTTTCCATTGATATGATCCTCTCAGTGCAATTACTACCCAGAAAATCCTTTGCATTGATCTGGAACTTTCTAATCAATTCATAAGTTTATGCCCTTCACAGACCTTATCTAGAGGTAATGAACAGAAAATTCCTCTAAGGCATTCCTGCCTCCCTCCAGCAAATTAGATGTTGAGCCCCTCTTAGAGTAGGTGTAATTCCCTTGGCAGTGGTTTTACAAATTCGCCTAATGTGATGCTAGGCTCTCTGGGATAGGTGCTAATGCAGTGATTACAGTGGTACTTTTTCCGGGCTCAGGCCACAGAAATGAACATAGTGCCTCCAAACTACATTTTTATGTGTGTGTGCCAGAGTTTGCATGAGCTAAATGTTAACCTTTGTGAAATGAAGTTTCCTAGGTGACTGAAAACATCAGCAGCTCCATGATACCTCTGCATCTTTATCACTCCAATAACCATCCTCTTAAGATAAAGTTATTTAGTCCTCAAGCATGCCCGCGCGCGTGCACGCACGTGTACACACACACACACACACACACACACACACACACACACACACCCTTCCAGTACCTTAAAGCCTCCATTTACTTCTACTCAAGCTTTGGCCTGTGTGGTGGTTTGAATGAACATGGCCCCCATAAACTCATATGTTTGAATACTTGGTGGAACTTTTTACAAACTATTAAAAAGTGTGGCCTCATTGGAAGAGATGTGTTATTGGGGGCAGCCTTTGAGATTTTGAAAGCCCATGCCATTCCTAGGTTTTTGTCTCATGCTTGTATATCAGATGTAAGCTTTCAGCTACTGCTCTAGCACCATGCCTGTTTACTGCCATGCCCCCTGACATAGCCCTCTAGAACTGTGTGCCCCACATTAAATGCTTTATAAGTTGCCTTGGTAATGGTGTCTTATAATGGCAATTGAAAAGTAGCCAAGACAGCCTGCAATCTTGACTAATGTCATCAACTTTCAGGGGTAGGGGTACTGTCCTGTCTTAGAAGGACCAGGGTATTTTGATTCCTGCTCTGTACCAATTCTTTAGGAAGCTGATCCCAACCAAGGTCTATTGCTCCAAATGATAACCAGAGCTCTTAGTGATCAAGGCCACTTGGAAGCTAGGGAGATGCTTCTTTAAAGGGAAAGAGGCAGCATGTTATTAGGAGCTCTGGAGTAGCCAGAGCAGACTTGGAGACTATAGATTATCAGGAGGCAATGGAAATGGTTCCAGCCCAATATTGTTTTGTTTTTGATTTTTTGAGACAGGGTTTCTCTGTGTAGTTTTGGTGCCTGTCCTGGATCTCACTCTGTAGACCAGGCTGGCCTCGAACTCACAGAGATCCACCTGGCTCTGCTTCCCGAGTGCTGGGATTAAAGGTGTGCACCACTGCCACCAGCTGGCCCAGCCCAATATTGTGGCCATTAACCTCTAGCAACAACATAGACAGCAGGCAGATGATATAGTACACAAAGATTCAAGTTGCTCATGGTCCAGCCCAAAGGTTTATGTTCCCAAGTAAAGAGCCCCAAATCAGACCTTCTAAGGCTGTAACATAAACATATTCATTTGGAACCAGTTTCTGTCCAGGTTCTTTTGAGGCTCAAAAATTTGAGAACTCTGTGCCCAGAGGATCTTTTATCTGCCTTGCATCTGGCCTCACCTCTGGCATGCCTCTGTGATCCTTCCAGTTGAGATAACACGGACTAAGGTAACCTCCAGGCCCTTTGAATATTGTTAGAATGAACTTCATTGAAGATGTTTTTCTCCTCCCACATCTGTAACTTCTTTACTGGTGTACCCCTCACTGTTTGCCCAGAACATACTAGGTGCTGCCACTTTCCTCACCTAAGAGGTCTTCCTCTTTGACCAGGGCCAGGGCACTGCTCTGCAGCCTCAGCTGCATGAGGCAGCGGGTACACCCAACACAACGATCAGACTCTAGAATTCATCCTTAACAACTCACCCTAACACGCTTCCCCAGCATATTCTTTTCATGCCTGCTGCAAGCTGGTATCAACAACCGAGGGTTTGTAAGTTCCTAGATAACTCGTGTGTGGAATCCCCAAGGACACATTCAGTTGGTCTTCACCAACAAGGCATAAGGTTTAAATATATCAACATTTTTAAATATATCAATCCCAGCACTGTCCCCGCCTATATTGACCCTGAACAGCTTAGATCTTCTTTCCTGTTTCCTCACATATAGATGGTAACGATAATAGTACCTATCTCATGAAGCAGTTGTATTTTAAGGAATACTACACAGAGCACCTCATACATACTAAACACCAGAAAGCATATGCTGTTAAGTTGTATATGAGTTCTGCTAACTGGAGTTTCTAGCTGTGTGATGCCAGTTAGATTGCCTTTCGGCACAGATCCTTTCCTCGAGGCCAAACTTGAAGGACTCTTGCCCAGACATCTTTGAAATGACTTTCAGTCATCAAGCCCCTGCCCTCCTACATCGGAACAACTCCTTTAACTTTGTACCTTCCTCCTCCATGGTCACTCCTCTTATCTCTCACTATGCCATGGTGCAGTTCAGCTACACTGTACTGCAATGAGTCCAATAACTAGAACCTGAGAGAGAGCCGTTATTTTTCTTATTCGTTTGCTCGTTTATTTTAATAGAATATTGAGAGAATAGTTGCATCATCAAAGAGAGCCAGATTTCTAGAAGGTTCACAGTTGGCCTACTGCCTGATTCACTGGCAGGGTTGCTGATCAAGAAATAGTTTGGTGGACCCCAGGGGACACTGTTCTGATAATCCTATCACAGCTATGCTCACCCCAATCACCTTGAGCACCCTCTCAAGTGTGAGGCTGGTATTCACTCTATTTAAGGCCCAAGTACCAGGATTGGGAGTGAATTATACCCTTGCTTGGGCCCTGCCCCTTCCTCCACCCCTACTTCCTGCCCCTGGAGCAGCTGGGCTACTTTGTCCATTACGGTGAAGGCAGAAAGATGACACTGTTCTTCGCAGTGGCCAGCTCAGAAGTCCTGCAAGCAGGAGCGCCAAGAGCAAGAGCAGATGGGAGCAGGGAAGCCAGTGCTGGAGAGCAGGCTTGGAGCCATCGCCTCCAAGAGCTCAGTGACGGGAGCCAGGCTTGCTGGCTGGCACATGCTTCTCATCACAGTATGTGGGGACAGAGGCAGGAAGATTGCCATGCGGGGACAACAGCCTGGGATATGTAGCAAATAAATAACCCTTGGTGATTAATTGGCTGCTGAGGGTGAAGGGGGGGGGATGTCAAAAATGTCCAGCTTCTTTCCTAAGTAGGTGGAAAATGTTGTTTTCAGCCGAACCTGGAGACAGCAATCACAAAGCACATAGAAGCTAAGGTGATGGTCCAGTGGATAAAGCACCAGGTGCCAAACAAGAGGAAAGAGGTTCAGATCCTTAGAATCCATGTAAATACCAGGGGGTGTGGCAGCCTTTCTGTAAGTCTAGTGCTCAGAAGATAGAGATGGGATCCGTGGAGCAAGTTGGCTAGCCTGATCAGTGAGCTCTGGGTTGGTTCAGTTAGAAACCATACCTCAATGAATAAGGTGGAGAACAGTGAGGAAGACTTCAGATGTCAACCTTGAACCTCCAAACATGTTGTCCACACACATGCATACACACACACTTACACATCAAAATAGACAGGCACTGTAATGGTTAATGTTTTAACATACATCAATTTGACAGCACCTAGAATCATCTGGGAGATGTGCCTCTGGCATGCCTGTGTGGGGTTATCCTAATTACATTAATTGATGTAGGAAGACCTATCTTAACTGTGAACAGAACTTTCCCAGGGGGTCTTGGACTGTATACATGGAGAATAGGACCTAGGGAGCAGCATGTATTCATTCCTCTTCTGATGGGATGTAAGGTGACTAGCTGCTTCAAGCTCCTCATGCCTTGGCTTTCTTTCCCACCTCCCACTGTGATGACCTGTAACCTGGAATGGTAAGCTAAAATAAACCACTTTTCCTTTATGTTGCTTTTGTCAGAGTATTTTATCACAGCATCAGGAAAAGAAACTGAGGCAGAAATTGGTACCAGGAGATGCTTCATGGTTTGGATAAATCTGACTGCTTGGTTCTTGAGCCTTTGGAACTGTTTGTGGCTGGAATGTGGACAAGTTTGGTGCTTTGGGCTTATAAAGGCCATTGAATGCCAGAAGTAGAACTTATTGGGTTGTTCTGGTAGGAACTTGGAAGACAAGAATGCTAAAAGAAATATGTACTATGAAGGCCTGGTTCATGAAGTTTCCGAGGGGAACAAAGACTGTCTGTAACCCAGATAGAGTCCGTTTGTGTGATATTTTAGTCAAGTATCTGGCTTCATTCTGCCTGTGTCCTGAAAGCTGTAGTGAAGTTGAATTTAAAGATAATGTACTGCCTGGCAGTGGTGATGCACGCCTTTAATCCCAGCACTCAGGAGGCAGAGGCAGGCAGATCTCTGTGAGTTCGAGGCCAGCATGGTCTACAGAACGAGTTCCAGCACAGGCTCCAAAGCTACACAGAGAAACCCTGTCTCGAAAACACAAAAATAAGTAAGTAAGTAAGTAAGTAAATAGAATGTACTAATTGATTTGTTTGACAGGTTGGTGCTAGAAAGGCAGCAGCAGCAGTAATGAAATATAACTAGATCAGCACCGCTGAAGAGAAGCCTCTTGTACTGTACTGAGATAATAGGAAAGGGGTCCCAAAGGGGCTCCGAGAGTCCCCCAATCCTCAGAAGTGACTGCCTAGGAAAGTATTTCCCCAGGAAAAGGACTTAGGACAGAGAATGGTCTCATGTAAATTGATTGTTGGGTATTGGGTCAACAACCTCAGTTTGTCCAAAATAAAACTACCCCATCCTTGAGGCTATTGAAGCCAACTATGTTGGCAAGGTCATTCTTGACTCTTTCTGCTCATGATTCATGTACAATCCCTTAGATAGTTTTGAAAAGGAAAGTAATTGTCTTCAGGTGTCTCCAGTCTCATGTCCGTCGTCTACCTACCTCCCGCCTGACACCCCTCGTGCAAGCCTACACCTCCCGCCTGACACCCCTCGTGCAAGCCTACCTCCTGCCTGACACCCCTTGTGCAAGCCTACCTCCCGCCTGACACCCCTCGTGCAAGCCTACACCTCCCGCCTGACACCCCTCATGCAAGCCTACCTCCCGCCTGACACCCCTCATGCAAGCCTACCTCCCGCCTGACACCCCTCGTGCAAGCCTACACCTCCCGCCTGACACCCCTCGTGCAAGCCTACCTCCTGCCTGACACCCCTTGTGCAAGCCTACCTCCCGCCTGACACCCCTCGTGCAAGCCTACACCTCCCGCCTGACACCCCTCATGCAAACCTACCTCCCGCCTGACACCCCTCATGCAAGCCTACCTCCCGCCTGACACCCCTCGTGCAAGCCTACACCTCCCGCCTGACACCCCTCGTGCAAGCCTACCTCCCGCCTGACACCCCTCGTTCAAGCCTCTAACTGACGTTTCTCCTGGTTTACCGCAGAGGCATCCCAGCTGGCATTCTTGCTTCTGACCTTGACCCTTCTTCTGTCTGCTCCCCTCAGAGCAACCACAGGGACCCTTTCAGAAAAGAAATTAGATCCTATCATCCCTCTGCTTGAAGTGCTGCATTGGCTGGCTACCTCCCTGCTGGATGTAGAGTAAAAGCAAGAAAAGCCCATCCTGCTGTGGTCTCTTCATCCCTGCCAAACCTCCTGTGTCCTCTCCTTTGGTAAAACTCTTCATCTCTTCCTTCCCCGAGTGTGGTCTAGCCACTGGACTCCTTGTGTTAACCCCTAGGCCTTTGCCCTTGATGTCCCCACTTCCTCCTCACCCAAAGACTGCCACCACCACCCCCTTCAGGCCTTACTTTCTATTTTCTCCATGGCGCCTTCCTGTCCATGCCTGCAGCTTCACGGCCTACTACTGTACCCAGCATACAGCAAATCCCCAGTAACAATTTGGGTATGTGGGGGGGAACAAATGAGTGTGAAAGTTGCAATAGATGTCAGAAAGACAAAAGTAGAAAATAATGATTTCCAGCCATTGGTGTGCGTGTTCCTCATGGTACTACCAATCAACCTATTGGTTGTCAATGCTTAAGAAACAGAAACTGAAGGAAACTGGTAAGATTGGCAAAGTAGGCTCTCAATGTGTTGACTGAATCAATGGCAATCTCTTAACAGACTGAATGAAATTATCAGAACAGAGAGAGTGGGGAGGGGATGAAAGGTCGAGGCTGAGGGTGGGGAGAGGAGGGGAGGGGTAAACGAGAGATTAGTGTAATCCCAAAGTTAGATAAGCAGTCTGAGTATAGTTGAGTTTAGCAAACATTAACCTACTAGCTGTTATATAAGGATTGCATTGTAATCAAGACACCACTAGAGGGAGCGCAAGGCTAAGCAAGAACGTTCTCAATGAAATTATGCTAGTCATTCACTTTTCTATTTATTGATCCAGTCTTCATCTAAAGTCATTCATCAGTTTAGTGTGCGCTTGAACTGGTTTCTTTCATGTATCTTTAATACATATTTATTATTTGAATGGAAGGATAAGCGTTTAGAATCAACACACTGTCACCTTGAAATCTTATTTTACTAATGAACTGTGGTCAGAATTCCCTTGAGAATTCATCCTTCAGAGTTCATAAACTACTGATAAACATGATATTCATGGTATTTTGTTCTTACGGACTCATTAGGCAAGAAGAGCAATAGTCATGGAGTTGGTCTGCTTTACTTGTGTAAATGGTAGTGTCAGACCCCAGGGTAAGCTGGGTACTCGGGCTGAGAATCTTTAAAGCTGGAATGGCCTCTGCACCCCCACCCCCCCCCCCCTGAGGGCTGACAGCTGATAAAGGCCCTGACTCCCCGAGCTTGTTTGATTCCATGGAAATTATTAGCTCTACCTCTGCACACACAGATTGCACTTCCTGAGAAGCCTGCTGTCTACAATGTGCTTTAGGGCTAGAGAGTGGTTTGGGATGAGCAAAGTTTAACAGCCTGCTTTTTTGTCTTCATAATCATTGATGCCTTTGAAATTCTCTGAAGGGAGGTCAGTTTCTGGATTTGTGGCTATCTGAGCTGTGTTCCTGAGGAATGTAGAGTCCTTGACCTGTTGGCATCTCATGGTTTGAAGTCTTACTGCCCTTAATCTAGGCCTATGAGTTAAGCTCTCAGTATTGTGGATTTTTCATTAATAGACTAATTTCAATCGGGCTAAGAAATAGAACTTTTGTTTTTCCGAGACAGGGTTGCTCTGTGTGGTTTTGGTGCCTGTCCTAGATCTCGCTCTGTAGCCCAGGCTGGCCTCGAACTCAAAGAGATCTACCTGGCTCTGCCTCCCAAGTGCTGGGATTAAAGGCATGCGACGCCACCACCCGGCAAGAAATAGAACTTTTTAATAAACTTTACTTACTAGAAAAATATGCACAGCTAGTAAGAGTTCCTGTGCACACCACAGTTTCGTCTGCTCTTCCCATCACAGACAAGCATGGTACACTTGGTACAGCTAAGGGACAATACTAATGCATCTCTGTTCCCTGTTGTCCAGGCCTTATTCAGACTTCAGCTCACTTTCCCTTGTGTGCTTTTTCTTCTGGTACTAGGAGCCCATCCAGGCCCCCATACATTTAGTCATCAGGTCTGCCCAGGCTCCTCTTGGTTGTGAACACTTCAATGTGGTGTATCTTTTATTTTATTTTATTTTTTATTAAATATCTATTTTACTAGTCTATTTAATGGAATCTTTTTTTTTTTTTTTTTTTTTTGAGACAGGGTTTCTCTGGATAGCCTTGGCTGTCCTGGAACTTCCTCTGTAGACCAGGCTGGCCTCAAACTCACAGAGACCGGCCTGCCTCTGCCTCCCGAGTGCTGGAATTAAAGGCGTGCACCACCACTGCCTGGCAAAAATTGTATAGCCCAAACTGGCCTTGAATTCCAGATCTTCCTGCCTCTGCCTCCTTCAGCAAATCCTACTGGCCTGCACCACCAGAGCCTGCTAGAATCCTTTCAAGGAGACTGAGAAATACAACTATTCTTTTTTGTTCTTAGCACCTCTTTTTTAATTTTAATTTTTTTCTCCAGCATCTATTTTTATTTTAATTCTGAACAGTTTCCTGAAGCTGCTCCTTGCAAGAGGAGGGTGACTATCCCTACATTGGTAATTTTTAATCCAGTGTTTAATTTTCAACTATAGAGAAAGCCTTTCCATCATCCAGAGTCTGCAAACTCATGCTACCACCATGTCTCAGGAAACTTAAATGGAAATTGTACATACATACTCAAAATATGTATCTGTAATTTGTTGACCTTTGACTTTCTGGTTTTTTCTAATGTCAGAATAGTAAGAACTCTCATTTTCTTTCTTAGTTTTTTTTTGTTTGTTTGTTTTTGTTTTTCGAGACAGGGTTTCTCTGTGTAGCTTTGCACCTTTCCTGGAACTCACTTGGTAGCCCAGGCTGGCCTCGAACTCACAGAGATCTGCCTGGCTCTGCCTCCTGAGTGCTGGGATTAAAGGCATGCACCACCACCACTGGGCTATTATTTTTATTTCATGTGTATGCTTATTTTTGTGTACCACATACATGCAGTACCTTGCAGAGGCCAGAGAGGGCATCAGATTCTCGTGCCCCGCCCCCCAACTCCCGCCCAGGACTGAAGTTATAGACAATTGTGAGCTGCCATGTGGGTGCTGGGAATTGAAGCAGATCTCCTACATATCCGATATCTACATTACAATTCATAACAGTAGCAAACTTACAGTTATGGAGTAGCAATGAAATAAGTTTATGGTTGGGGGTCACCACAAAGTGAGGAACTGTATTAAAGGGTCTCAGTGTTAGGAAGGTTGAGACCCACTGCTCATATCATGGAGGTTGCTAAATGCTTGTTATTAATGACCTGACCAGGACTCTCTTGCAGTAAATTTATTAGATGTATTTATATCTGTAAAGAAAGTAACGTCAATTAACTTCAAAGACTTCTGTTTGCCCTCAAAAGCAAAGAAATTTTATAATAAGCAATAGCAAAATTTAGGAAAACCTAAGAAATGCATGCTGATTATGTGAATTATGACATAAATCATTGGGATTCAACTCCCAAGAAATTATTGAGAGCAATGGTATAAATTATGGACATTTCTGAATGCTCAGATAAATAAAGGATCTTTGTTTCTTTTTTTCTTTTTTTTTTTTGAGCTGAGGATCAAACCCAGGGCCTTGCACTTGCTAGGTAAGCGCTCTACCACTGAGCTAAATCCCCAACCTGGATCTTTGCTTCTTATTGTGCACAACTTGGAATATGCTCACTATTGAAGGCAGGTCACTGAGACTGAATGATTTATCTGTGTTATGCCCTCGATTGCATTTTTTTTTCCTGATTAAAAGTTGATTTTCTTCCAGGCATTATCTGTAGCTAGTTAACTCAGGCAGTTAACTATTGCAATAAGGCCCAAACCATGATTTTTGTCCTTGTATAAACCCATTTGTTTTCATACACTTGAATGGCACTACTGGCCACACCATTTCCATTGGCCAGCCATCTCCAAGAACATCTCCTCAGTGTCAAGGAAGGCCAGTGGATGGAGATTGATAAATGTCAGTCTACGATAGAACAGTTGGGGAAAAGTGGAATGGCTGGAAGCCGTCTTTCTGCAGGTGCTGGGCCAATTGGGTCCTAACACTGCTTTGCCTCACTGTGTTGTTGAGTACCCGGAAATGCGGGGCTATGTCCATTGCCACCTCTGTTTTATATTCTATTAGCTCAGGGAAGATTTTCATTCCATTGAGCACCAGACTGTGGGATGTATTTTTGGAAGCAAGTGTAGGTGTACCAGAGCCAAAAAAGGTTGGGAACAACTGTAGACAAACTGATCTCACTGTTCCTAGAGCTGCCAATTCTAGGCACGGAGCCCCTAAAGTGGACTATAAATGTCGGGTGGGTGGTTAAAAGAAAATCCAGTATGTGGGCCTCATTTCTGATTTCCCATAATCAGGTGCATGTGTTTTGTGTACATGCATATTTTGTGTGGTGAGAAGCAGATGTACATGTAACTGATTTATTTAGCTATATTAAATCAGAATTGGGGTCTTATTGAAAGAAAAGTATGAAGTGTATAATTAGAACAGGTAATACTTTTTATTTTTATAAATGCCTTTTAAATATTGTGTGCTAACATTCCTGTTGAAGGCAGTAGGTTAGATTAGGAATTTTGTAGTAGAAAAGAATCTGAAGCAAAGAGACCTAGGTTTCTTGGTTTCTCTCCCAGTTTCTATCTTTTGTTTGTAGAAGATGTTCATCTCTAAGGCTTGTTGGGCATGAATGTGAAATAAAGTACAGAAAGAGTTCTGGTTTTTCATTCGCCTTTGGTGGAGGAAACAGTCCATGTAAATACTAAACCCTGATCTGTTAAAGCCATTGAGTCAGTTCCCACGAGTGCTGTGCATTCGACAGCCATGCGAACTGGGCAGGGGGCTAGTGAAGAGGGTCAGAGAAATAGCAGAACAAGCTTTGGACAGTATATGTGGAAATGTTGGAATATATAATATATTAACCATTCCTATCTTGGATGATACATTCACTTATTTTTCCTTCCATAGACTTTTTTTTGGGGGGGGGGGGGGTGGGCAGTGAGAAAGGGTCTCACTGTGTAGTCTTGGCTGTCCTGGAACTCACTCTGTAGATCAGGCTGGCCTCGAACTCACAGAAATCCACCTGTCTCTGCCTCCTAAGTGCTAGGTTTAGAGGTGTGACAGCACACATGACCTACACAGGTTTAAACCAGACTAAGTCCCAGCACTGAAAGAAAAGTGGACACAAAGTTCCACAACTCACCAAGAAGCTGCTTGCAGTTGATACTTGCTGGAAAAGGGAAGTCAGTTTTCTCCAATGGAGTGTATCAACCACACTCCAGGGCAGGCCCAGGAATGTTGGCCAACCCCAAATGGACTCCATGGTTTTTTGTGGGTATTTTGGTATATTTTTGTCTTACTGGGTGGTTTGTTTGATTTTCATTTTTTTTTAATTTTTATTTTTATGGCTGTTAAGCCTTACCTTGGGGAAAATATTTATTATGCATGAAACAGTGATCACTCAGTTCATAGAACAAAAACAATAAGAGTTTTTGTTAAAAGCTTATATGGCGGGGTTAGGGATTTAGCTCAGTGGTAGAGCATTTGCCTAGCAAGTACAAGGCCTGGGTTCGATCCTCAGCTCCACATACAAAAATAAAAGCTTATATGGCATAGATGTTTCAAGAGACAAGGCTAATATGCTCATCCACCAGGTGAGAATACAAAGATGGGGGAGGAGGAGGGAGAAAGAGCTGGGAAGAGCTGGGGGAGAGAAAAGAATATGATCAAAATATATTATATGAAAAAATTAATTAAAAAATTTAAGACATGCACCACCACACCCAGCTTCCTTTTCTAAATCCTTCTACCCAGCAGATATGAAAGCAAGCAAGTGTGTTCCAATGGTGATTTGGGAACTGTCTTATATTTTTGGTTGTGAGCCTAGCCTTTAACGGCTGAGCCATCTCTCCAGCCCTTGGGCACTGTCTTAAAGACCAGGTACAGGTGTACATTGGCTTAAGAAAACTCTGGAAATAAAGTGATGTGCTGCTTGCCAAATGATAGATACAAAAATATGGCTGAAAGCATTCATTTTATAGAGGGACTCTTCATTATGCCTGAAATCCCCTACTGAGTACCTTAAATTAACCTCCCTAACAAATTCAAGATTTGATAAGACAGCATCAGCTATCACATGATTCTTCAAGAACACGTCTATTGCAAAGCATACCTTGGTATTAATTACTACTTGAAGATGTTTAATAACTAGTCTATACACTCAAATAAATTGGGAGAGGATTTCAGTGAATTTTGTTTCCCGTGTTTTATGTAGACCCATAAGAGCTCTGTAGATTCACACGTAGACGAGGCATAAAGGCAGGATTACAAGTGCTGTCTAGAGGAGAGCAAGGTACTACATATTAGAGTTAGATGGGCAAAGGATTGTTTTCAGAGAGGAAATAGCAGTGAAAAAGTGGCCATTGCTCATTTCTGGGAAAGCCATCTTCTTTTCCATCTCTGCTCCGCCTCCCTCAGTCAGTTGAGCTGTCCCCGCTGCTGATCTCCTGTAAGCGGTCCTGCTCTCAAACAGAAATTCCCCGTAATGGCACAAATGGCATCATTTAATGAAGCAACAAGAGAAGCACCACTAGCACATTCCCAGAACAGCTTAGGAGGCCTGATCAGCTGCTACTGGAAGTAAACGGGAAAAATGTACCTTGTTTGAAAAGCCGAGCACAACCTTGTATTGGGGTGCAGGTGCTCTTCAGTGCCACAGCTCCAGCTAGGAAAATGCCTTTCTCCTGACCTGCCAACGGCCATGGAAATTCACAGAAGGTTCAAAAACTGCAGTTCGGCAGAAAATGATGGAAGTGTAAAAGGGCGTTGCAGAGCTTCTAGCTAGGTGCAGTTAAACACCCAAAATTTATGAAGTAAATACATTTCTAAAGGGCATCCTCCATATCAGGAAAAGCATCAGCTATTTCCTTTATCTTTTTATATCATAATCAACATATACCAAGTTCTGGAACCATCCCTAACTGCAAGGGCAGGCCTCTTGAGAATGTACATTCAAGAATTATAACTTCCCCCCATTTATTTGGATTATAGTTTCAACATTTTGTTATTTTCATATTCTATTCTATCCCTTTTAAAAATATATGCCCATGTATTTTATTCTTTTGACACTACTGTAAATACGATTTTCTGATTTTATTCTTGTTACTGTACAGAAATACTATGAACTTTTGGTTTTTAATTTTTCACATGTCTTCTTTGGGGGGTAGGCCACCACATTCATATGGAGGCTAGAAGACACCTTGTGGGAGTTGGTCTTCTACTTAGTGGAATCCAGGGATTGAACTCGGGTCATCAGTCTTGGCAACACATGTCTGCACCCACTGAGCCATCTTGCTGGCCCTGGTTTTCTTTTTCTTTTCTAATTGCCCTGGCTAGAGCCACCAGGGTGATCTTGAGTAGATGTGGTGAGTGTGGGCATCCTTGGTCTGTCCTGTCCTAGGAAGGAAGTATCCAGTCTTCATCTACTGCCATCTAGTACAATGCTAGATGTGAGTTTTGGAGGTTCCTCTTATTTGGCTAAGGATGTATGCTACTCCTAAATGAGTATTTGTAGCATGGATTGCATTGGATTTTGTCAAATGCTTTTCTGGATCCACTGAAATGATGACTTGGTTTTACTCTTTGATGCTATTGGAATGGTATATTATGTTGATTTGCAGTGGGCTAAATCCCACTTGGTTCAGGTATATATATATATGATCATCTCACTGTCCTTGCTGACGGTTTTTATGGCTGTAAGGGACATCAGTCTGGGCTTTTCTTGTGATGTCTTTGTGTCATAAGGATAACAATATTGACCTCATGTAATGAGCTGAGATGTGTTTCCTTTGTTTCCTCTACCTTCTGGAAAACATTCTAGATAACTGGTATTATCTTTTCTTGAACTGTTTGCTAAAAGTCATCAGTGAATCCTGGTCTTCCTTCCGAGAATCCCTCAACAGTCCTAAAAGGACAAAGGTGAAGGCCACGCTACAGTAGTAAAAGCAGCCCGCTCCTGGCATGTGACTAGAGTAGAAAGGAGTTCAACAAACCTACACTCCTCTACACTCCTTGAATTCCGGCACTCAGGAGGCTGAGGCAGGAAGATTAGACCTGACAACTGCCTGGGCTACATAGTGAGTTCCAGGCTAGGCTAGGCTATATAGCACATTGTAAGCCAGCCTGAGCTACTTACCAAGACCCTGTCTCAAAACAATAAAAGAAACCTATCCAGGGCTGGGCAAACAGCTCAGACATAGAGTACTTGAATAACGTTCAGAAGACTGGGTTCAATTTCTGCCAGAAAAGCACAAAGCAAACAAAACAAAACAAGCCCCCCCACACACACACACTCATATATCCATGGCCATTTGACATTCATCATGGTACTGAGACCACTGAATGAGGAAAATCTATGTCTCTTGAACATTTAGTGCTAGAATAACTAGATATCACATGAAAAAGAACAATGATGAACCTTAATTTTCACTTGATATTAAAGTTAACTCGAAATAAATCAAGGACCTAAGACCTAAACCTAAGACTCTGCAGGTAATTTGAGAATAAATCCTCGTGATCTTGGTATAGAAAGTGGTTTCTTAGATAGACCACAAACAAAAAACACCCTGTAACTAGCAAAAGGAAAAATAAATTTGCCATGCATGCATAGTGGCACAGACTTGTAATTCAAGCAACAACTTAGCAAGACCCTGCCTCAAAAATAAGATTGAATTATTTATAGCTCAGTGGTAGAGCATTTTCCCAGTATATGAAAGACCTTGGGTTCAATCCCCAATATCATAAATAAATAACAAACTTGGCCATGGTAATATGGGCCTGTAGTCCTAGCCCTGGGGATGCTGAGCCAGAAGGATTTCCAGTTCAAGACTCTGCCTCAACTACAGAATGATACCCTAGCTCAAGAGTAGAAGAAAAACTTTTGGAGTACAAATGAGATCTTTAAATAAGTAGAAAGATAATCCATATAGTGTGAGAAGATATTTACAAGTTCTTATATCCAAGAAAATGATATATAACAGATACAACTTAACAATAAAAAGAACAGTTGAAACATAAACAAAAGGATTTGAAAAGATATTTCTCCAAAGATGACATACAAGTCACCAACAGTGGCATAAAAGATGGTTAACATGGTAAGTCATTAGAGAAATGCAAACCAAATCCACAAGATGTACTACTTCATACCCACTAGGATACTTGTGATTAAAAAAAAATGCCAACAGGCTTTCAAGGGGACATAAAGAAATTGGAACCCTCATATATGATTGGTGTGAATCTAAAATAGTATAGGCACTTGGAAAAGAGTTTGGTAGTTCTGCAAAAGGTAAATATAGATTTATTAGCCGGGCGGTGGTAGCACATGCTTTTAATCCCAGCACTCAGGCTGGTGGATCTCTGAGTTTGAGGCCAGCCTGGTTTTCAGAGCTAGTTCTAGGACAGCTAAGGCTGTTATACAGTGAAATCCTGTCTTGAAAAAAAAAAAAAAAGAACTGTTAAGTATAGATTTATCATATGTCCCAGAGTTTATATATGTGTGTGTGTGTGTGTGTGTGTGTGTGTGTGTGTGTGTGTGTGTGTGTTTGTGTTTTTTGAGACAGGGTTTCTCTGTGTAGTTTTGGTGCCTTTCCTGGAACTCACTCTGTAGACCAGGCTGGCCTTGAACTCACAGAGATCCACCTGGCTCTGCCTCCCAAATGCTGGGATTAAAGGCGTGCCCCACCGCCGCCTGGCAGAAATTATATTCTTAATGGGGTCTCTTCTCCCTCCCCACCTCTCACTGTAGAAGCACAAAAGATATATGCCCGTGCAGTTTATATGACAGTGTTCACTGAAACAGTATTCATTGTGGCCAAAATGTGGAAACAACTCAAATGTATACTAACTAACAAATGCATGAACATAAAGAGCTATATTCACTCAATGGGGTATTTGTTTCATAGTCAAGGAATGAGGGGCAAGAGCTATGGGAGCCCACAGAGGTTTCCTAGTGAGAACTTATTCAGGGTCAGAGAATCTGAGCTTGCTTTACCCAGCAGGGCTGCATAAGGAGATGACTTGATCATGTGTGTGGTTACCAGGGGTTTGGAAGGGTCTACACTTGACTGTGCAGTATGCTTTGATATAGCAAGTGGGAAGTCTTTTGCCCAGCCCCTTGGCATTGTTATAAAAAGCCCTTTTGAAGAGACAGAAGGGGCTGTTGAGTATTGACCCAAGTCTTCCCAAAGCTATCCTGTGTTTCTATCTGTCTCATCTCCGCTATCTTTCTATCTACAAACTCCTTATTCCTCTCCTCCTCATAGGAACCCTGTAAAAGGTGAGTGCTGGCCTCCCACAGATGGCACCTGAACAGGGACTTAGGTTCAGGAACTCCTACAAAGAGCCATCGGTCAGTGGTAGAAAATACTATGTTAAGAAGCTGGTTATAAAGACCACAAATTATATGTTCTGTTTGTATGAACTATCCACAAGAGGTCCATCTGTCCTGGCACCCAGGGCAGAGTTAGGTACTAGAAGAAACAAAGAGTAGCCACTGCCAAGGAGTAGAGGGCTTCTCTGTGTGATGGCAAGAATCTTCTAAAATTGGTTGTGTAGATAAACAGTAAAGCTGTTTTCTGAAAAGGAGGATCAGAACTGGCTGCTCTCATAGTGGACCCAGTATCTATTTTCGTGACTAGGAACAATAATGATTTATTTCCTGAATAATCAGCATTTGGGTTCTTCTAATCAATGGAAGACAAGAATAGGAAAACACAGAGTTGGTGCTGCAACGCGTCAAATTCACATTTTTTAACATTTCTTTCGGTTTATTATATGTGTATGAGTGTTCTGCCTGCATGTATGTATGTGTACAATGTGCATGCTTGGTGCCCTCAGAAGTCAGGAGAGGGCACTGAATCCCTTGGAGCTGTAGTTACAGATGGTTGTGAGCCACCATGTGGGTGCTGGAATTGAACTCAGGTCCTCTGCACAAGCAACAGGTGCTCTTAACCACAGAGTCATCTCTTTAACCCCCAATTCACATTTTTCATCAAACTAATTTTGTTTGTTCTCCTCATCATCCACATCATTGTTGGTGTTTCTGAGACAGGGTTTCACACTGTGGCCAGGTTGTCACCAACTGAGCGCACTCTTCCTGCATCAGTCCCTAAAGTGTTAGGAATGGACTTTCACACTGAGCGACACAACTTTCCCCCTTCTTCTTTTAATTTATTTAATTAAAATAGATATTACATGCCAGGTGGTAGTGGTACATGTCTTTCATCTCAGCTCTCCAAAGGCAGAGGCAGGCAGATCTCTGTGATTTGGAGGCCAGCCTGGTCTACAGAAAGAGTTCCAGGACAGCCAGGGCTTCACAGAGAAACCCTGCCTTGAAAACCAAACTAAAACTGTGTGTGCGCGCGCGCACACACACACACATATTTTTTACACCATCCCTTCCAAACTAATTTTAATCATTTTTTAGTTCTTTAGACAGTGTGGACTTTGCATAATAATTCCATAACTAGCACATCCTCTGTGCACTGCAGATTTTCAATGTGGAGATGTACTTCACATGTATTATAAATTAGGTATATCAGTTACCCTTCGCATACAACTTACAAGTCCAGCCACTCCTGCCTTCGGCCTCACAGCCAAGACTTCCTCCTCTTCACCATGCCACCAGCCCTTCCCTGCCCTCGCTCATTCTTTTTACAACTCCTGAGCTTTCCCACGCTTTTCTAGAATACCCTGCACACCTCTTTTCCTGTAAAGCTGCTTCTCCTTTGGAGGACAGTTTAACTGTCCCCTTCTTGGTGTTCTTCCTACTCTGTAGGCACAATTCATTGTTTCTGCTGCCTTTTCCCCAGTGCTGAGGATGAACCCCACATTCCAGGCAAGTGCACTACCATTGAGCTACCTCCCAAGCCTTTGACACTGTTTCAGTACATTTTTGTTTGTGTGTGTGTTTGTGTGTACACATACATACATGTTTAGTGTATGTGTTTTACTATATCATTCATTTTTTGGTTTTGTTTTGTTTTAGTATTCTTTGGCCATTAAAGGTAGAAAGTACATTATTCTCATTGTTGTGTATTCAGTGACAGTATCACATATGAGCGTGACCCATGTTAAGATCCCAGTCAGTGATTACTAGAGCTAACTAGACAAACAGATTCAACTAGCTGTCTGTAGCCTGGAAGAGGAAGCACAAACAAACAAACAAACAAACAAAAACAAAACACTCTTTGCTGCCTCCTACCCCGTTGTTTGATGTTTGCTTGGTTGTTTGTTTTCTGAGACAGGGTTTCTCTGTGTAGCCTTGGCTGCCCTGGGACTCACTCTGTAGACTAGGCTGGTCTTGAACTCACAGAAATCCTCCTGCCTCTGTCTCATGAGTTCTGAGATTAAAGGTGTGTGCCACCACTGCCTGGCTCAGGTGTTTGATTTTTTTTAAAGATTAATTTATTTATTATATATACAGTGTTCTGTCTGTATGTATGACTGCAGGCCAGAAGAGGGCGCCAGATCTCATTACAGATGGTTGTGAACCACCATGTGGTTGCTGGGAATTGAACTCGGGACCTCTGGAAGAGCAGTCAGTGCTCCTAACCTCTGAGCCATCTCTCCAGCCCCAGGTGTTTGATTTTTGAGCAAGGATTTCCTGGACTCCTCTGGGAATGTCTAGTATCCTAAAAGACTCAGAGACATAATGTCACTGCCATTAAGGGTTTTAAGAGATTAGGGCTGAAACTCCACTATATGCTGTGATTATAAAAGAACGCAAAGCAATATATAGTGAAGGACTGCAGTTTAAAGCAGCTTCAAATTGTGAGAAGGAGGCCCTCTCTCCTTCTGCATCACAAGCAGCAGGGGTGCATGGGACTGCACTTCAGCCACTGACAGCCCTGGCTGTGCCCTCCACAGAGTTCTGGTGTGGCAACAGGAGACTAACAGCTGTCAGCACCCGGTGGACAAATGGTAAATGGCACTGCCGCTCCCCAAGGGGGCCTAGTCAGGGAGAAAGTGAATCCAGGGGAAAATGAGCCAGGAGCATTTCCAAGGCTTTTAGGCTTTTTCCACTCAGTAGGAGATATCTGTATCTTTATCTCTTTTATGGAACTTTAAAAAAACTAGCACATATTCAAAAATGTTTCGTGACTATTAGTTTCCCATTGCTGCTGTAACAAATCACCACCAGTTTACGGTCCTAAAACCACAGAAACTTATTCTCACACAGTTTTGGAGTCCGGCATATGAAAAGGTCCAGGCTGGGCTCCCTTCCTCCTCGGGCTATAGGGGAAAGTCTGCTTCCCTGCCTGTGCTAAGTACTAGGGCTCTACTCTTTTCTGTAGCCTCTCTGCTTAGTTCTCTCGCTCTGCTTCTGTTCCACATTGAGTCCCCTCTGCCTTCCTCCTTAAGGACACTTTTGATTGCATTTCGGACCCACCTAGATAATGCAAAATAATCTCCCCATCCCAAGGTCCTTAACGTAATCTCTCTCTCTCTCTCTCTCTCTCTCTCTCTCTCTCTCTCTCTCTCTCTCTCTCTCTCTCTCTCTCTCTCTCTCTCTCTCTCTCTCTCACACACACACACACACACACAGAGTTGTTGCCACATATGTAACACTAAAATAGACTCCAGGGGTGACAGTCTGGATACCTGGGCTAGGGGTACAGTGGCAGAGCGCTTGCCTACCACATGCTAACCCTAGCTCTAGCACCATGCATAATGCACACATGACGTAAAGACATTCTGTGGGACACTTTAGCCTTCCACGGGTATCTAGGCATTGTGCTAGACCTGTGCTGTCCTGTTTGTATTCACAGCTTCACTGTCCTGCTACACTGGAAATTCCTGGAACACAAGGCCCATGTTGGTGTTCCTTTCTAAGTGCCTTGTATGTGGCCTTGCCTGTTGTATATGAGAGATACCACATACATCACTGATGAAAGTATAAGCCAAACCCTGTCATATGGTAGACTTTAAATTAGCTTCAGTGAACATGAGGAAAGAGGTTTAGTATCTGAATAGTCAGATCCAGATCATCAGGCAGCCACTGTGCTCTTGCTATGTGCCATGCATCTTGTTGTTCAAGAGAAGGTTGTGAGGAAGCAACAAGCAAGTGAGCCTAGGCAGGCTGAGAATGTTGGTAGATGGCAAAGCCGTGTTCCAGTACACAGATAACACTGAATGGATTGACGGCCATCCCATTTAGAAGGAAGCCCACAGGTCCTCACCCTGATGACTTCCAACCATAACACTGTCTGCTGTTGAAACACCCTCCTTTATGTCACTGCCAAGTCCTCCCTGAGTTCTTCTTGCTTACTTCATTACCCCCCAACTCCAATGGCAGCCCATTTGATGTTCAAGTCATTTTAAAGGTTAAGAGAAAATGTCTTCTGTTGAACTAAAATAATGCCACTGGTCTTCCTAGTTCTTTTTTTTTTTTTCCAGCAAAGGTGTTACCCATGTTTCTAAAGACGCTGTAAGACTTCTCACTCATCCATGTGTTCATTCAGTGAATGCTTCCTAAACATCCTTTGCATAGTGGGCACTCGGATAGTGACTTTAAGTAGAGTTGAGCAGGAAAAATTCCATCCTCAAGAACATCCTAGTCTAGGAGAGAGAGTCATGAGATAATCTAATGCACCAATATTCTAGGAGAGGGAGAAGATGTCCAGTGGTAGCGAGCACTAAAGCTAAGCAGCTCTAACCAAGGCTAAGAGGTCATGAAGGAGATGCCTCTGTGTGGTTTCAGTCAGTCATTCAGTATTTACTGAGTACCTACAATGTGTTGGGCAATATATTAGTGACCTAGGATTTTACCAGGCATAGGATGCTAGGCAGAGATCAACATTTGTCAAGTCAAAGAGGCATACACTTAGACTATAACAAATGAAGTTGCTGAGTTTGTGTTATGTTCCAGTGTATGGCCTTGTGTTCCAGGAATTTCCAGTGTAGCAGGACAGTGAAGCTGTGAATACAAACAGGACAGCACAGGTCTAGCACAATGCCTAGATACCCGTGGAAGGCTAAAGTGTCCCACAGAATGTCTTTACGTTATGTGTACATTATGCATGGTGCTAGAGCTAGGGTTAGCATGTGGTAGGCAAGTGCTCTGCCACTGTACCCCTAGCCCAGGTATGCCAGATACTAGAGTACATATAGGACACACTGGTTAGGCTTTCTCACTTCGGGAAGCTCATGGTTGGCTGGCAAAGACTGGCACATAAACTAGCATGCTACCATAAGGTGATGGACAGTCACCATGGGTTGGATGGTCCTAGGGAATTACATACACAAAGTCATTCAATCTCAGCTACAGCTGGGGCTTTTGCACAGATTTACTTATTTCTTTTTTTGCACATGTCATGGTGTTTGGACTGAGTCTTAAGGGGCAAAGAGGCCTTTTCCAGGCAGATGCAAAAGGAAAGGGTTTTTTTAAAGGGCAGTAGACATGCAAAGGTAGGAAGCTACAAGAAAACAGAACCTGCAGCAAGAGTTTAGCATGTCTGGGTCAGTGGTGAGAGATACAGCTGGAACCTCAGGGGAGGGCTGGATCCTCAAGGACCTTGTGTACTGCATTAAAGTGTTTGGACTTATCCTGAAGGCAGTGGGAAGCCAGAAAAGATCATTAAGTGGGGAAGTGACAAATCAGATTTTTCTCTGACAAAAATAACTCTGGCAGGAGTGTGGAGGATGGAATCCAGGGGTGGTGAGTCCAGAGGCAGGAAGACTGGTACAGTGAGCCAGGGGGCGATAATGAGGAAAAAGGGAGGAGAGGGTAGAGGGAGCATTGATGCCGCAGAAGAAGGAAAGTAGGCGGTACAATCAAAATGGACACTGAGGCTGCTGGGTAAGCAGTACAATCAAAATATACTGAGGCTGCTGGGTAGGCAGTACAATCAAAACGGACACTGGGGCTGCTGACTTGAAAAGTGATGCTAAGAATAGAGGAGGAAGAGTGTGTTACAAAGGTGACAATGAGGGCATTGTTGTCTTGTGTCTGTCACCCATGGCAATCAAACTTTTTGTTGCTATGACAGAAAAAGTGACCCAACAATTTAAAATAGTGACTTTGGCTCACATTTCCAGAGGGTTCAATCCACAGTCCTCAACTTTGTTCATTCTGGACTTGTGGTGAGGCAGAGGCTACTCACCTCATGGAAGACAGGAAGTGGAGAAGTGGCTCTAGACAAGGTACACCATCAAGGAAATTCCCCTGGTGATTTCCTTCCTCCAACTAGACCCAGACCCTTAAAATTTTCAAAACTGCTCCAAATAGCACACCACATGAGGACCAAACATTCATTGAGTCTTTGTAGGGAAAACTTCTTATCTAACCCATAATGCACCGGAGAGGCGGGTGAAGCAGAGTGTGGCGCAGTTTGAGCAGGAACAGGAATGGCCCGTGGAAGCGGCAGCCTTAATCCAGCTGATATTACTGAGTGCCTAGCATGTGCTGTCCACTGATGGAAATTTCCGAGGTCCTCAGTTACAAAGATGCAGTGGACTGTGTTCGCTGTTCCAGAGCAGGGCCTGGGGGTAAGCCAAGGCTGCAAGGGTAATGCTGGAGTGACATGAGAGATGCACAGACTGTGAAGCTGCCTTGCTGAGAAGCCCGGGTGCAAAGAGGAAGGTTTCCCAAAGCAAGTGCAGTCTCAGTGGGGTCTACAAGAAACAGGAGTCCACTGTGGAGTGGAGAGGGCAGGGCACTCCACACAAGGGACAGAGGAAGGAGAAAACATGGTGGAGGCCTTTCAGCATTACTATTGCCCATGAGCCGGAAGATGAAACCTGACAGCTTGTCCCAAGGAGGCCTTTGGTGCCATATTCTGGTGGTTTAGGTTGGTAAATTAGTAGTTTGGTAGATTAATAGATTGTGGTAGTAGGTGTGGAGATAGTGAAAGTTTTAAAGAGTGATGTAGGGCTATGTAGAAATAGTTCAGTCACATGGGAGTGTTTCCCCTCCTACAGCATACGATCTGCGGGAACAGATTTAGATGCAGAACTTAGAACACAGTGAAACTTCAGAAGGTTTTGGTGAAAGTGGGATAGTACAAGAGGCCACGGTCAGACTCAAGAAGGTTGGAACAAGCCAGGCGGTGGTAGCGCATGCCTTTAATCCCAGCACTCGGGAGGCAGAGCCAGGTGGATCTCTGTGAGTTCAAGGCCAGCCTGGGCTACCAAGCGAGTTCCAGGAAAGGCGCAAAGCTACACAGAGAAACCCTGTCTCCAAAAACAAACAAAACAAAACAAACAAAACAAAACAAAACAAAAAAAGAAGGTTGGAACAGTACTGCATGAGGCAAATGATGGAGGTCTGTCCCAGCACTGGCAGCAGAAGGTACAGAGAAGGTGTTCAAGTTGAGAATATACCATGTACTTGTCTGGGTCAAGGATGATAACTGCAGTAAATGTATTTGTGTTTGAATTTGTCAGAATGACAGTTGTCCTGGACACTTGTGGACACCACTGGTGCAAAGAGAAATAAGACATGGAGCCTGTTCCTAAGAAGCTCTCACCTAATGGGGCAGACAGACCAACCTATGAAAAGATAAATATAGGAAGTGTGAGAGTGCAGAGCCAGCAGGGCGCATGTAGGAAATAGC
Organism: Onychomys torridus; assembly: GCF_903995425.1. Taxonomy (NCBI): domain Eukaryota; kingdom Metazoa; phylum Chordata; class Mammalia; order Rodentia; family Cricetidae; genus Onychomys; species Onychomys torridus. The sequence goes on along the minus strand of NC_050466.1, from coordinate 91,291,593 downwards.
TACTTCACATGGAGGTGTGGGGAAAAGGCTTTATGGTAGTGACATCTGAGCTGTTGTCAGACATGGAAAGTGGGGCTGGGAAGCAGAAGAGGGTGCGTATGGTATTCCAGGATGCAGACTCACATGAAGGAATGTGGGGGTTTGAAATGGCTTGGTGAAAAGTTCAATGTGGCCCAGCTACAGGAATGAGAAATAGATTGTGTATCATGTGCATATCTATGTGGCTGGCAATAGCTGACTGCAGGTGTCTCTAACCTGATGAAATGTAGACACACAGGCCCCCATTCTCTCCACATTCTGCTGGGTCTATCTCCTAAACAGTCCTTGACTCCAGCTCCATAGTGTCTTCTCTTGCCAGGGTCAGGCCAGACCTTCAAACAGGTTATATTATGAAAGAGTTCAAGGCCTCCTCTGGGCTTAATGGGGAAAATAATGAGATCTGCCATGAGTGGGAAACTGAGCGCTGGCAGCCTGAGTGCCACATCCCAAGGCTAGAACATAGAGTGCAAGGTGAAGAATGGCAGGAGCCGCTGTCTTCAAGTGCACTTTTGAGTGTACTGAGATGGAAGAAGTGGAGCCAGGGCCTCAGTAAGGGAACATTTGTCTCTAAACCAAACCAAACCCAACCCATCTGGCTGCAAATACTTAGTAAATAGAGTACTTAGATAATAATAGGTCAGTGCTACAGTTGTAGCTCTGGGGAGTAATCTATACACACACATCAGAGACAGACAAATTTCTCTAATGGTCCAGTAAGTGTTGTAGCACTGTAGTGCTGGGCATGGTGTTGCACGCCTTTAATCTCAGCACCTGGGAGGCAGAGGCAGGCAGATCTCTGGAATTCTAGGCAAGATTGGTATACAACAACCTCCAGGCTAGCCAGAGCCACATAGTGAGACCCAGTCTCAAAAACTTTTTAAAAAACAGCATTTGCAGAAATCCATGATAGGCTGGATTTGGCCTGTTTTGCTGACTGTGGGAGAGGTGGCATACAGCACGCAGTCATGGGATCTAGAGTTTGAATCTCAGCTCTTACACACTAACTTCATGACCTTGAGTGAGTTGCTCCAACCTTCCTGACTCCCTTTCCTCATGGATAAGAAAGAGATTCAGATAGCACCTCCTTGTGGGATGACTATAAGGAACAACTGGCCTATTTCACATAATCCTGACATAGTGAATGCTCAGCAAATGTAGTTGAACTATTAATAGCACCATTACTATCGAGACTATTAATGTTGTTATAGGTTTAATGTTAATCAAGATCAAATGAGTGGATGGGTTCACTAAGGAAAGCGAGTCACATAGCTAAGGGACAAGCAGGCAACAAAGCCGTGGAAGGCTGAGCATGGGCTACAGCACTACTACCGAGTGTCAGAATGTAGGGGTTCTAAGGAAAGAAACTGATAAACAAAAGGATTTTCCATCTTTATAAAGCAGGCCAAGGACATGAAGAAAAGGCAGCTATTCAAAGACCTATGCATGGCCTATAAATATGAAAAGAGGTGCAGTTTCCCTAACACTCAAGCAAAAGCATGTTTTTGGCATGCCACGGTGTTATGACATCAGTGCAGATGGGAATGTAAATTCCTGGAGGACCGTTTAGCAATATGTATCAGAATGAAAAATGAGAGATTCTATTAGATTTCAATCTTTTCAGAATTAATAAACCTAGAGGATATAGAAGATTATACAAATGTGTTTTTAGAGACATGTAATGACATTGTCTTCAGTATCATGATAGCAAAATCAATCTAAAGTATTCAACAATAGAATTGGTTACGGCCAATAAACACAACAGAATACTATACAGCCATTAACATGACGCCACTCTGAACTTAGAGATGGACTGTCTGGAGCATCATGTGGAAAGGGTATAAAATAGCTTCCTAGCAAACACTTTTTGCCTGTTTGTCAGCCGAGTGGTGGGATTTCAGATAGCTGCATTTCTTGTTAAAAGTGTGACTGGCGGAATAGTTCTCTCCTGAGCTAGTGTTGCTCTACAGAAACAGTAACGAGTGCTATGATGACAAAGAAGCTTTCAGAAAAAGATAAAGCTCCAATTGATAATAGTTGCCAAGCTGGAGGTTTCAAATACTCCCAAGGGCTTGCAGAAATTCTTTCATATTCAACAACCAGCCATCAGCCAGTTCTGGCACACCAATGGCACTAACTCTGGTTCAAACAAGAGGAAGATTTCATATATGTTTGCTAGTGTCAAATGTTAATCAAGTGAGGTAAATGTCAAACTGCCCAACACTGGTGAGTTTGAGAGCAAGAATCCCAGCAGGACCATTGCAGGAGGCCTCAGAAACAAGCAGCTGGCATGCAAGGTCTTGTGTCGCAAACTGAAGGGAGGAGACGGGAGGTACTTGTGGGCAATCCTGGAATCAAGAGAAGTTTAATTTGTATGGGGGGAAGAAATACCAAACAGAAGCTGGTTGTGATGGTACATGCCTGTACCTGGGAGAAGAACCAGAATTGAAGGCCATTCACTGCTGCATGAAACTGTCCCAAAATATATAAAATAAGCAAATAAATACCAAATGGAGTAAGAAATAAACTTTTTTCTTTTTTTTAACTCTAAAGTTCACAGTGTATATACACAGAATATTGTTTTTAATTTTTTTTTAATTTACGGTTATTTTTGTGTGTGTGTATGTGATGTGCACATGCAAGTTAGTTCTCTACTTCTACTGTTTGGGTTTTGAACTCTGGTCATCAGTCTCATAAATAAATCTATTTGGATGCATCTAAAATCTGAGGCTCTAAGGAGTGTAATGGCTTTCTGTAGGTGCCACAGAGCATAAGCCACATCTGTGTGTACCTATTGGTCTCTACCCACTAAGCTCTATAATCACCAAGATGCCACCAACACACACACACACACACACACACACACACACACACACACACACACACACACACCAGCCGTTCTCGAAGCCAGATTCCCCTCCCCCATTAGCTTTTGGTTCTTTTCCTGCTTGGCCAGGTGTAGAGTCATCCCTGATCAGATGAGAAGAGAAGGAAAGCCTAACACTGGAAGGGGAGTGGTTCTGAGTGGCAGAAGGCTTAGTGTGTTGAGGACTGGGAGGGGTCTGCTGGATTTGGCAGTCAGAAGATTTCTAGCATATTTTCAGGAGTGTACAAAGAGCAGACTGAGGGGCAAATGAATGATGAGGAAATAAAGGTAGGGAGAGGAAAAAAGGGGGGAGAGGGAAGAACAGGAGAAGAAAGAAGAGAAGAGGAACCTAAACACTTTTTACTGTTGGAAGTGTGGCAAATCTGGCCAAGGAAAGCCCCAGGAAGCAGCAGCTCCTGTGTGTTTGACAGCACCTGTTGTTTATGCAGCTTGGCTTCAGGTGAGTAAGGTTGCCACAGTTCTCTAGCCCTGGCCCTAGGCGTTTCTCTCAAGAGCCCTGGTTCCCCTCAGTAGGGAATGGCAGGTCAGTACCACAGTCTAGACATTAATGTTCACTGCTACTTTCACACATCACTTTTAGGTCTTTACTGTAGGCCAACCTAGAAAGTGTATGCATGTATGTATACATGCATATGTATAAAAAACATGTAAATAGGAAGTCGTGCAGAGATGACCGGCCACATGAATTGTAGACTAGTGGCTGTGGAGCCCCCATGGGACTGAACTAGGCCCTCTGGATACGGAAGACAGTTGTTTGGCTCGAACTGTTTTGTGGGGCACCCAGACAGGGGGATCGGGATCCATCCCTGGTCTATGGGCAGGCTTTTGGGAGCCCAGTGCCTGTGGTGTGATGCCTTGCGCAGCCTTGGTGCCGTGGGGTGGGGCTTGGACCTGCCTAGGCTCAGTGTGCTGGGTTCTGCTGACTCCCCATGGGACACCTCGATTTGGAAGATGTGGGGATGTGGGGTGGCTCGGGAAAGAGGGCTGGGGGGTAGGTGGAGGGAGGAGATGGGGTCTCTGGGTGGTATGTAGAGTGAGTAGAAAATTCTTAATAAAGAAAAATGAAAAAAAAGAAATGTGTAAATAAATAGATAGAAATGGATTATATTGATAGGAAATCAATTACAGGAGTTTTTCTTTGTGTCTATAGTGGCATTCTGAAGGAAAGGAAGGAAGATCTTTCTAGCAGAGCACCGTATAATGATTGATTCTAGCAAAGATCGCCGAATGGATGCTAAAACCACTGAGCAAAAAGGGCTTCAGGAACAGGAGATTCACACAGTCTCACATTATCACTCCACAGATTCCATACTAATTACAGAGGGGGAAATGCACATTTACAACAAGAAAAGCTTCCATCACTGGGCTATCCAAGTGATTCAACCCCATGTTGTCAACAGCAGATCAGCTGACATAATGTCTTCTCCTGGTGTGATAGGAAGCACACAGCACCACTTATAAAATGTCCTTTCCCCAAATTTTTGCCCTGAATCTAAGTATGAAGAAGGAAGAAGAGAAAGTGCAAGTTTGAGACCTCTAGCTTGCAGCTGGCATGCACCACACAAAGCTACTGTCTGTCGTGAAAGGCAAAGGAAGGTTGAGGAATGGTCCTGGGTTGGATTGGATTGGATGTGTGTAGGTGTTTTGTCTGTGCGTATATATGTGTACCATGTGCATGCCTGATGATGCCCTTGGAGGTTGGAAGAGAGTGTCAGATCCACTGGAACTGGAGTTACAGATGGTAGTGAGATGCCAAGTGGGTGCTAGAAATCTCACAACCTCTTCTGGCCTCTTTGGGCACCAAGTACACACATGGTGCACATACAGACATGCAGACAAAATATTCATACACATAAAATAAAATAAATGAATCTTAGCCAGGTGTGGTGGCACACACCTATAATCTTATCACTTAGGAAGCAGAGGCAATCCAGTTACTGTTAATCTAAGGCTGGCCCATCAGTAGCTAAGTAGGTAAATATACTGTGTTATATCCATCTAATGGAAAATTATTCAGCAATTTAAAATGAACTATTAAACCATGAAAAAAAAAACCCAGCAAAATCTTAAGTACACACTATTAGGTAAATGAACACTACCTGAAAAGGCTATATTTGGTATGATTCCCACTCTCTGACATTCTAGGAAAGGCAAAACTATAAAGACTGTTAAAAAGATTAGTGGTTGCCAAGGACTCAGAGGAGAAGGTGGGAGAGGAGAGGAAGGGTGAGCAGATGGTACACCAAGGCTTTCTAGAGCAGTGCAACTATTCTATATGACTCTGTGTCAGTAAACATATGGCATCGTATATTTGTGAAAAAATGAACGTGTGATACCAGGCGTGAACCCTAATGTAAACTATGGCCTTTAGTTAGCAATACTGTCAATATTGCCATAAATGCACCGTGTTAATAAAGATGTTAGGAATACTGTAGTCTCACAGCTGGAGGAAGGGGATATGGCAACTCTGTTCTAGCTGCTTGGGGTTTGGGAGTTTTGTTTGTTCTATTTTGTAAGTCAGACTATTCTATAAAATACTCATAATTTTAAAAAGTTATGTGCTGGGCAGTGATGGCACACATTTTTAATCCCAGCACTCAAGAGGCAGAGGCAGATGGATCTCTGTGAGTTTGAGGCCAGTCTGGTCTACAGAGTGAGTTCCAGGACAGCCAGGGCTACACAGAGAAAAAAAAAATGCTAAGTAAAAGAGGCCAGTTAGGAAAGAGCAAATAGTCTATAAATGTATTTATAGGAAATGTACAGAAAAACAAATCTATAGAGAAAGAAAGTAAAATGGAGATTTCCTGAGTCTTGGAATAGGAACAGGGATTAGCTGTTAATAGGCATGAGGGATCTTACTGGAGGGGTGAAAATGTTCAAAATCTAATTTATAATGATGATTCCACAGCTTAGTACATTTATTAAATTCATTTGCACTTCATATTACTAAATTTTATGGTCCTCAATAGAATTTTCTAATTCAGCATGAATCCTATCACAATTCCAGCTCCCCCCCCCCTTTTTTTTTGACAAGGCCTCGTGTAGCCCAGTCTAGCCTTGAACTCACTATATAACTGAAGATGACTTTAATCCTCTGGCCTTTGAGTGCTGGGAATACAGGTGTGTGCCACCATACCTGGCCAGCTGGCTTTTTGAACAAATTGACAAACTGATTTTAAAATTCATATGGAATAGCCGGGCAGTGGTGGCGCACGCCTTTAATCCCAGCACTCGGGAGGCAGAGGCAGGCAGATTTCTGTGAGTTCGAGGCCAGCCTGGTCTACAGAGCAAGATCCAGGACAGGCACCAAAGCTACACAGAGAAACCCTGTCTTGAAAAACCAAAAAAAAAAAAAAAATTCTCTTGGAAAAGAACAAGTTTGAAGTATTGATACTGACCTAAGAACAGAAATACAAACTGATGTTATGGAATTAAGAATTGTGTGCTTCTCTGGTGGTCTAGTGGCTAGAATTTAGAATTAAGAATCTAGAAATAAGTTAGCATTTGCCTAACATGTATGAGGCCCTAGGTTCAATCCCCAATATTGGTTAAAAAAAAAGAGTCCAGAAATGTACCTTCACATTTATGATAATTAATTTTCTACAATAAATGATAAAATTTTGATTAAAAGACCAAAAATAAAATGGGCAAAACCCTACACAGTTAAAATATGGTTATGAGCCAAGTGCAGTCCATGGTAGGCACTAGCAATTCTAGCACTTGGGAGGCAAGCAGGAGGATTATGAATTAAAGAACAGTCTCCAAAAATAAATAAAATAAAATATGGGTAAGGATTTGAATAAACTTTTTTTTTCAGGGAAAAGGCATAAACGGCCAATAAACACTTGAAAAGATGCTCAACAATCATTAGTGATTAAGCAAATGCAAATTAAAATGACAGTGAGGTCCCTCTTCACACCCACTGGGATGTTAGATTCAAAGACATAATAACAAGTGTAGGTGGGGACATAGACAAATTGGAACAATTGTGAACTGCTGGCGGGACTGTAAAAGGGTCCAGTCACTACAGAAAGTGCTTGACAGTTCCTTCAAAGCAAATGTACAAGTGCAATTGCACACCATCATCCCCTTGACACTTGTAAGACCAAAAAGAAGGCCAGTGTGGCCGGAGTGAGTAGCAGGGATGGTGGTACAAGATGCTAGAAAAACTGCTAGGAGTCATATCATGCAATGACTTGTAGACCATGGCCATGCTTTGAATTTTATTCTAGATGGGATGGAATTTTGAACAGGGGCCTGGGATCTTGGTAAGTTTGTAATAGGCTCTGTGTGGAATGAGAAAGGCAATTTGAAAGAAGTCAAAGAATTTCTGAGCATCCTTGAAGGCATACCCATTAGGGAGCCCTAACTGTTTGATGGTGTGCCTACAGTTTTTGTTTTCTTTCCAGCGTCACTTGGTCATTTTAGCTTTGGAACTGGGGAAAATAGGCAGCTGCACTTAAGGGTGTGGTTTGAGAAAACTGACTAGGGTTGCTTACTGTGGCAAAGTAGCTCAAGAGTATACAGGTGGGCTCTTGCACAGAAATACAGAGACACTCTGTACAAAGGAAGTGATCCTTCCTGCCTTTTGCCATCTCTTCCTGTGAGCAATTAGAAGCAATTAATTGAGTGAAAAGGACCTTCAGTCAGGAGACTCAGTGTGAGCTCTCAGAGACTGTGACAGCAGGAGTAAACTGTCAAAGCTGGCAACTCCAAGTAATCTAGAGAAACTCTCCTTGTGGCAGTTTCTTTTGCTTTATATCCTCAGAAAAAACTCTTCATCCTTTGTTAGCAACAATTCTGCCCTCCAAATTCTCTGCCACACCTGGCCCATTCTGCCCTATACCGAAAACTTACCCAGTAACCCTGTGTACAGTGAGGTCAGCTTCCTTTGGAGCCTACCCTGGGAAGTCCAAACTCCTTGCCACCTCCAAGCCCCATTGATTTGGTCCTGTGCACCTCTTGCGCCACTCTGCTCACCCTCATTACCTGAGCCGCACTGACTGCCTTCAGCTGCCTACACAAACCAGGAAGGTTCAGAGCCTCAGAGCTCTGGCAGTCCCAGTCCCTCTGACTGAGAGCCCTTTCCATCTCAAGGTGGCTAATTTCCTTCACTTTTCATGTATGGTTCTGGTACCACCTCCTCAGAGAAGCTTTCCCCGACTAAACTGCCTAAGCCCTAAGTCACCCTGTTATTCTGTTATGTTTCTGTATTATTTTTCTAATCAATGTCCTGTTTTACTGTTATTTTTATAACCTGTTTACCATCTGTTCTACATTTCTCCTATATGATGAGATCCTTGAGAAGAGGGTATTAATCTGTTTTGTTCATCATTATTCTGAGAGTGTGCAGCGGAGTGTACTCAATACAGATTCATGTGTTGAGGAAGGAAACTGTTAAGTAAGCCCAGTTGGCTCTCAAAATTGGTCCTCAACTTTGTATATATTAATGCAATACAAGTAAGCCATAAAAAGAGAGAAATTCTGCTATCTGCAACAAACATGGGTGAATTTACAAAATTAGCCAGACACAGAAAGACAGAAGACAAATATCACATGATCTACCTTTAACCCAAGAATGTGGGCCATGAGGCTCACGGATAGTCTGCTTCTCTAGTACAAATGAAGCTCTGAACTCAGTCTGCATTACTACCAAAAACCACACTTAGAATCTAAGTCAACAAGGCAAAAATGGGAAGTAGAATGTGGTTGCCAAGGGCTTAGGGAGGTATTGGATAAGGGACAAGAAGCTGCAGTTTCTACAAGATGAATAAGTTCTGAGACCTAATGTATAGCACATTGACTATAATTAATTGCTGTGGATATCGCTCTATATGCTATCAATGTGTTGCTCTGATTGGTTGATAAATAAAATGCTGATTGGCCAGTAGCCAGGCAGGAAGTAGAAGCAGGATAAGCAGACAAGGAGAATTTTGGGAAGGCTGGAAGGTTGAGTCAGGAGATGCCAGTCTGCTGTCCAGGGAGCAGCATGTAATGGCACAGAGGTAAAGCCACGGAACATGTGGCAATATATAGATTAACAGAAATGGGCTGAGTCTAAGTGCAAGAGCTAGTCAGTAGTAAGCCTGAGCTAATGGCTGAGCAGTTTTAATTAATATAAGCCTCTATGTGTTTACTTGGGTCTGAGCGGCTATGAGACTATGAGGACACAATAATTAGTCTTCTATGATAGTCAAATTTATAGTCATGTTATGTTTTCTAGGTATACATAGATAGAATTCAATTAGGTAGGTAATCTTCAAACACTTCAAAGACCTACAGAATATGGCATTTAAAATGTTTTTAGCTGGGGTGGTGGTGGTGCACGCCTTTAATCCCAGCACTTGGGGAGGCAGAGCCAGGCAGATCTCTGTGAGTTCAAGGCCAGCCTGGTCTACAAAGCAAGATCCAGGAAAGGTGCAAAGCTACACAGAGAAACCCTGTCTCAAAAAACCAAAAAAAAAAAAATGTTTTAAAAACTTAGACTTTCTGGACAATGAAACATGTCTACTTCTGACAGCAATGATTTACTTCAGAGAGGAAGATGGGCACTGAAGACACTCCATATGGAGTTTACCTTCTTCCTTGCAAAAATAGCCATTTGGGCAAGAAAATGCTCTTGCCTGGACTGCTTGAGAAAATGTTGTATCGACTGGACATGCAGGACCCATAGAAGGGTGACCATTGAACTTTGCAAAGCAAGACGGTCCTTCAGGTTCCTGCTTTGCAGAGGAAACTGACAGATACTCTACAGGACACAGAGAACAAAATGACTGAAAGACTAGGCCTATGGAATGAAGATGGATGCCCTAACGTTACAGAGGAACTTTGGATGACTGTCCAGACAGACAGCTGTCTCTGTCAGTCTAGATTTTTGGAACTTACTTACAATGCATTTCCTATTTACTTAGGTAATATTATATCCTTCTGAGGTCTTTGATGTAGTTGAAGACTAGATAGTTATAATTATAATTTTCCTTGGTTATGATAAATTAGATATAAAACTTTAGACTCACAAATATAGGATAGAATATTTTTTAAATTTTGCCAAATACAAATAGACTAGATGTTGTAACTGTAATTCTTGCTTGATAACTATTCTATTATAAGTAATTTTACTATGTTAAAGTTAAAAACATCCTTTTTGGAAAAAAAAGGGGGGAAGTACTGTGGATATTGCTCTGTATGCTGTGAATGTATTACTTTGATTGGTTGATAAATAAAACACTGACTGACCAGTAGCCAGGCAGGAAGTATAGGCAGGATAAGCAGACAAGGAGAATTGTGGGAAGGTTGAAAGGTTGAGTCAAGAGATGCCAGCCTGCCATCCAGGAAGCAGCATGTAATGCCACACAGGTAAAGCCACAGAACACTTGGCAACATATAGATTAACAGAAATGAGCTGAGTTTAAGTGCAAGATCTAGTTAGCAATAAGCCTGAGCTAATGGCTGAGCAGTTTAATTAATATAAACCTCTGTGTGTTTATTTGGGTCTGAGCAGCTGAGGACTGGGTGGGACACAGAAAAACTTCAGCTACAATTAATAATTTATTGTATATGTAACTTTCTTAGAGTACACCTTAATTGTTCTCATCACACAAAATAAGTGATAATTACTTCAAGTGATGGGCATGTTAATTAAATTAATTGTGATGATTATGTCACAATTCATATGTGTTTCAAGTCATCAAACGATATATAATTTAAAAAATCACAACCCTTTGACAGGTAGGATAAAATCCTGATTTTTCAGACTGGTCATACTGAAGGAGGATTGTCATATTTCATAGTCAAAGGTAGCTTTAAGTCACCTGTTCTACCCTGTCCCATGTATCAAAACATTTCCCATAGTACCTGTTATAGGTATTCCTTGAAGGTACCTCCAAAGCAGTTGTAGAAAGTAAGGAATGGCTGACTAAATAGGATTCTGGACTCCCAAAAGTCCACTGACTTCTCACCTGTCCTACTTTAACTATAGCACTGCTGATGTTTTATTTTCTGTTTTGGATGTATATGTTTTGGTATGTGTGCACAAATGTGCTACCATGTGTGTGAAAGGCAGAAACCAATGTTAGGTATTTTCTTTAATTGCTCTCTGAGACCTTATTGTTTATGGGGATCTCTCACTGAACCTGAAGCTCACTGATTGGCTAAACTAGCTAGCAAGCACTGCCTCTCCAGTGTTGGGAGTACAATCACAGACTGTGCTACACCAGCTATTTACATGGGTCCTGAGGATCCAAACTTAAGTCCTCCTGCTTACACAGCAAATGCTTTACTAACTGAGCCTTGAGCCATATCGCTGGCCCCTAGTGTTGTTTGAATCTTAGATGATTTTTGTTTTGTTTTGAGACAGGGCTTCTCTGTAGCTTTGGAGCCTGCCCTGGACTAGCTCTGTAGACCAGGCTGGCCTCCAACTCACAGAGATCCACCTGCCTCTGCCTCCCAAGTGCTGGGATTACAGGCGTGCGCCACCACTACCCGGCCTTAGATGGTCTTTTAATAAAAAACCCAGAGCACTGGCCCCTAGTGTTGTTCGAATCTTAGATGGTCTTTTAATAATAATAATAATAATAATAATAATAATAATAATAATAATAAGGAGCCAGATATCAGGGTGAAACCTGAAAGATCAGAGAAGCAGAGCAGCCAGATACTAGTTCTTACCTCTACAAAATCCTCAGCCTAAAGAGAGTGAGTTCCTGTTTCCTCACGCCTTATGTACCTTTCTCTACCCTGCCGTATTACTTCCTGGGATTAAGGGTGTAAGTGCTTCCCAAGCAAAGGCATGAGATCTCAAGTGCTGGGATTAAAGGTGTGTGCCACCACTGCCTGGCCTCTATGTCTAATCTAGTAGCTGGCTCTGTCCTCTGGTCCTCAGGCAAGTTTATTAGGGTACACAGTATATCACCACATCCTAGTTTGTTTTGTTTTCTGTGTTTCAATTCCACATAAATTTTCTTCTGAAATATTTTTATTATTTATTTACTGGGTGTTTTTAAAGATTCATTTTTGTTTTTAATTATGTATATGCATTTGTATGTGCACATGAGTGCAGGTACCCCCTGAGGCCAGAGATGGCAGATCTCTGGAGTTGGAATTATAGATGGTTGTGAGCCACCCAACATGGGTGCTAGGAATCAGAGCCATCTACCCAGTCCTGGGGGATGTGGTTTTTGTTTTTATTTGTTTTGAGAGAGCAATTTGCTCTGTGGTTTAGGCTAGCCTTGACATTGCTCTGTAGCTGTGGTTGACCTAGAACTCAAGTTCCTCCTGCTTCAGCTTCCTTAATGCTGGAAGCATAGATGTGTACTTCCACGCCTGACTTTGTGCTACTTTTTTGTATCTTCATCATCAACACAGGAAGACGATATGATTGATAGCCATAGCCTCTTATAACTATGCCTGTCAGTGCAGACACTAATGTACCAGGAAGTAGTAATTTCTGAATTGAAAGCCTGTCCATGGGTTCCAAGCAGCAGTGCTAAGTTAAAGCAGCTGATGATTTCATCGATCTAGCTTGATACTGCACAATAAGCTGTTGTGTTCAGGTATCCAGAAGTTCATGCTGTGCTGCAGGACAAGGAAGCCCTTCCAACATGGCTTTCCAGCATAGCACCCCCGCCCCATACACACCTGAGTTGTTTCACATTTATGAATTACCTTTTGGGTTCCAGTAGTAAGTTTCACCAGAGTAATATCCACCTGTTTCACAGGTGACTTCAAGTCATTTTAATTTCAAGTGTGTCTACCAAACAACACAGCTATAGCTAACTTTTTTTAGTCCTATTTAATTAAACATATCCTATTCTTCCCACATTTTTTATTTTAAGGCCTTATGCCATGGATCTCCTGACCCAGGGCTAGCTTCTACAAAATCCATGCTTATTTCTCTGTTTATTTGTTGTAGTGGGTGGACATTTGTACAGTGAGTCACAGCCCCTTAAAATTTCCTAATCTGGGTATAACCAGTCCATTTCTTAATGACCTGTTCCAGTATTTTCCTGGTTGATCACATTTATACGTTGGAGGCGTTTTTCTCCTTTATTCAAAGGAAGCAATACAAATAATTTCTCAAAAAATTTTGATTCTGTTCAATTCTTTGAAAGTAAGAACTATTTGTTGGTTCAGACTCTACCAGACTCACTCAGACTCTACCAAGTGCCCAAGTACTATTCTAGGTAAGGAAAGTAGATACAGTCTTTCTTCCAAACAGTGTATGGTCTAGTAGAGAGATGGGTGCAGGAAGTAATTCTCATAATCAGGTTTGAGAAGTACTATGGTAGATGGTCCAATGAATTCTTGGACCATGTACACAAAGTGGGGGAGATGCATTTCTTCTACCTAGAGAAAGAATGTGGAACTTCTGGGATGTTATCATCACAGCCAGGTCTTCAAGGATGAGGAGGGGGTTCTGAGGAAATATAGAAAGTTTTCCTCAGGTCTAAGACTATATATGTACAGAGGCTCAGGCATGCTGTTGTATTTAAGAAACAAAGAAAAGTGTGGTGTGGCTAACGTTTGGAATAGTGAGATCAGCGGCCTTGTACTATAGGACCCACCAAGGGGCTTTTAAGCAGGGCAGTCACATTGACGGACTCAATGCTTAACAAGTTTTAACAGGCAGTATAAAATGTGTGAGCAGAGAGCATAGGGGAAAGAGTATAGGACTGCTCGAGGCTTTCCAACCCTAGGCCAATTCTTTAAGTACTTAGGGGCATAAATCATCTTGCTTTTCAATTGTAGAAGAGGAATAGCCTTTTCCTCCCTTGCTTCAGTTGGAGCTAATGAGAATACATGAGACCACAAGTCCACAGAGACACTTAGAAGGGAGTTCCTGGTTTAAGGCCGGATGCTAGGAGGCTGAGAAAGTATAGTCTATTCCATATAGCTGAACACTTATTAACTATATATGTATGTGTGTAGATAAATACTGTCTTTCAGCTCAATTCAACTCAATTGAAAACACTTCAAGGGCAAGATCCAGAACATCGTATGTTGTTTACAACCCTAGAACATGGAACAACTCCTCAGCACCTTCCTGCTGTTTGATTGCACACATTGACCCCTCTTAGGCCAACTGCCTGAGACTGAGACATCATGACAGAGCCATAGTACTGCTGGGGACTAGTAGTCCATTCTCTAGAAGTAGCCAAAAAGATTCCAAGCTTTGTTCCATCAGCCCTTTGAGTACCAGACAAAACCCTTGACTTTCTGTCATTTTAGCATGATGCCTTTCTTTAAATACGAGGCTACCCAGGAAAATTCCTTAACTGTTAAATTGAACTGATTACCATTTTTGTTAGGAAGTCACTATCTGTATATGAAAGATGATAAGTAGAATTTAGGTACAATATTATGAATATTCTTCTGAAATTTAGCTACTTATTTTTAGAAAACTTATAGAAAGAGCATTCATAAGTTTCAGGTTGGGCTTGGGAAATATATATTCAGGGGTGATATGTTTACCTAGCATGTGCAAAGACCAGAGTCAATACGCAGTATCACAAAAAAAGAAAGTTGCAGGATTCAGAGCATTTTTGGATTGAGACTTTTAGGATTAGGGATACTTAACTGGTAATCGTTAAAATATCCTCAAATCTGAAAAACTCCTAAATCTGCACCACTTCTGGTCCAAGCATTTTGGATAAGGGATGTTCAACCTGTGTTCCATCTAGCTAGTATTATAGTCAATGTAGCTATAACAAGACCCTACATATTTTTAATCCAAGTTTTGAACAACTTTAGTGATCCATGGCCAAACTTTGAGGAAGAGAATAGTCCTATGAGCAAAAGGATATTTGAGGAGCATCCATATGTTTTTCTTGTATGTCAGAAATTACCCTAAATTTGCATCAACCAAAGCCAGAAAGTCTGAAAGCCTTCACTGCATTTTTAAAGCAAGCACTTTACTTTTTCCTTTGACTTGGCAGAGGTTGTGATCAGTTCAGGGAACACAATGGCATTTCCTCCTATCCACACCTAATATAAACTCCAGTCAATTTAATTGGGTCTCTTACGTAGGTTGGGGATGCAAGCACAGAAAGTCTTTGGCTCTTGATACAGCCATCTTGTGTGCCAGGCCCAGGTGCAGGAATACAAATGCATATGCAGCGCGCCTGGGACAGCTGCTTTGCTGGGGCGTTTGTGTTTTCTCAAACTAGAAAGGTTAACAGGCACAATTTCCATCAATTACACTAAAACTGTTGTTTAATTCCTCCATCCAGTGTTTGTAGCTAAGCCACTGAGTTTTTGAGTTCACTAAATGAGTTTAAAATAAAAGTTGATGGCTAGTGTGTTAAGGCACTTGTTGTGAAGTCTGACTACCTGAGTTCAATCCCTGGGACCCACACGGGAGAGAACTGACTCCCACAAATTGTCCTGTGACCTCCACACATGGCCCCTCCCCCAGCAAATAAGTAAATGTAATAAAATGCAAATGTCATTAAAATAATAAGGTAAAATAAAAATTGAGAACTGGAGAGAGAGCTTCAGTTAGTACTCAGCTCACAAATATGAGGACCTGTACATTTCTGCTTTAGTAAGTGCAGGAGAATGGATCTGACTTAATCTTGCTTCTCTCAGCCTCCTGGACTCCACTGAACCAAGAGCATTAGAGGTAGACATTGTTGACTGAACCTGGAAAATTTTGAGGTACATCCTGGGAAATGGCTTTGGAACCTGTAGGGGTTCTTCTTTGCTGGTTTTTCTTTAAAAAAAAAAAAAACACCAAAGTGCATAAAAGAAAAATCCATCAGCCAAGTAAAGACTTTGGATCTGCTAGTCTACGTTTTATGAATAAAAACATGTTTCAGAGCAGGAAAATTCTATTTGCCATCTGAGGAAAATGTCCAAAAGAAGCTTAGAGCCAGAAAAAGAAGACCTTCTGTGTCCAATGAAAACAACTAGTGAATTTAGTTCACAATGACCTGTCTACTCAATTCATTCCCTAGCCCAATTAATCTTCGAGCAGTTTTCATGGACCCACTCACCACTGTGACTCTTCTGTTTATGAACTATCTAAGCTCCTGGGTAGGAACTAGAACTGTTCACACTTTTTCACCCATTTGTAGTGGATGGTATAATTATCCAAAGGGAAATATGGCCCAATTCTCAAAAGGACTTTCTGATACTTCTCACTATAATGGATTCAGAGTCAGTTTTCTTGATACATTTTGGGCAAATATTACCTCCTTCCTACTCTCTCAAGCCTTCCTTTATCTTCAGTAGTAACTGCCTGTCATATCAAAGGGTACGGAAAGGGGAAACTGCAGAGAATTATACTGCTGTCACATTTATTTTACTTCGTGGGTCACATTTTCAGTAGTTTTCTCATACAGTTAATGAATTTGTTTGTATTCATAAGTAGGACCTTCTTCACCTAACCATTTGTCACACATATTCCTGTATAAATTCTAAAGATGAAGATTCTAGTTCAGTGGCTCAATTTGGTTTATAGAGGCAAAGATCGCATGGAAGCTTATGAAAATCTGGCCCTGGGTCATTTACCTGCCTTTAGGGAGAATTTCAACAACTCATTAATCTCAAATCCAAGTAATCTTACTGAAAGCTAAAGTGATTAAGCTTTGGTGGGAGGAATAGGAACCTTGTGATATAAGTTGCTGCTAAAAGATCAGTAGTCAAAAAGCTCTAAGTCCAAACATGTAGAAAATGGGCAAGGGGACAGAGACAAACACAAAAAAATAGCCAAGTGTTCATGGAAAAGACAATCCAAATCTTGTAAAATCATAGGAAATAGATGAACTTGACCTACATTAACAAGACTGAAATGGTGAAAGGGGAGTAGAAGGAAAAGTGTAAGAATCGCATGGAAGGAAATGAGTAAGAGCCAAGATAGAAAGATACCAAAACTATTTGTCATGATGACTATACATGTAGGCTACAGAGCCAGACAACTGAATTCAAGCATTGCCGCATTGCCTCTCCTGGCTCCTGACAGCTGCCATTCCGCTCTGCTGCTAAGACTTGGCCATGCACTTTTCTTGATATAAATGGTATCAAATAGTAGTTGTTCTTGAATATCTGGTTTATTTTACTAAGTATAATGTCCTACAAGTTCATCCATATTGTTGCAAATAGCAGGATTTCCAGTATTAAAGCCTGAATAACACTCTGTTCTTATATGTATACTGCATTGCCTTTAAACATTTATCCACCTATGGACATTTAGAAATTTAGTGTCCCACAAAACACCTACAGTTAACGCCATACTGTATACTTGGAAAGTTTGCTACTTGTTCTTATCACAAATAATAAAGACAAAGATAGGAAATTTTAGAGACTTATGGCATGAAGTCTAATTATTTTTCAAATGTATGCTTATTTTCAAACTCACCAATTGTATGCAATGAAACATATATAGTACAACTCTTTATATGTCAATCACATCTTCATATGGTGCTTTTATACAATTCCAGTTTGAGCTGAGCTACTTCCTAGCAGTGTGACCTTGGACAAGTTACTTAACTTCTCTGTACTTTACTTCTTTCATTTGTGAAATAGAAATAATAATAGTACCTACCTCACATGACTGTTGTGAGAATTGATTGCGTCAACACCACTGAAAGCATTTGGTACAGTTCTTGGCATAGGCTAACACCCAATAAATATTGGCTGATATTTCTGTTGTATACCTACAGAGCCAAACTGTATTTTCAGCTGGTTCCAAAACAGCTATAATGAAAGAAAAAAATGTTAAGTTGTTTGTTAACACTAAAAGAGAAAACAGACATATGATTAAGTCTTTTTAGAAAGGTCCAAATGAGAAAATATCATTAAAAGTCTATAATGCTAACTTTTCCCCATTTTCCCATTTTTACATTATTACATGCATAAAAGTTTGCTAACACAGTATTCACAATTATAGACTGCATTCAAAGCAATTTTGGCAATTTTAATTAAATTACAAGTAAAATCTTTGATTCAGGGATTACTCATCTAATAATAGTCTTTCATACATATTTTTACATATTCAAAATGGCACATTCGAGAGTCTCTGCTGCAGAATACTTGTAAAAGGGATAGATTGGGAATACTCAAAATGTCCATCAATAACTATCAGCAGCAAACATTTTATAAGATATTTTTGTAGAATCTTGGAGGTGATAGAGCAGTGTTGGCATGTGCTTTTGCCAGAGTGAGACCGCCACCTCAAAGTCTTCATGTCAGGACCCAAGTATCCCTGACATTTTTAAATTTATTTATTTATTTATTTATTCATTCATTTATTTATTTATTTATTTATTTAATTTTTTAGGACACAGTCTCTCTATGTAACCTTGTGCTAGAATTCACTGTAGACCAGGCTGGTCTTGAACTCAGAGATCCAACTGCCTCTGCCTCCCCAGTGCTGTGATTAAAAGCTTGAGCCATCATACCTGGCTGTCCCTGACCTTTAATGGGCATAAAAACCAGTAAATGCAGTTGACTGAGCATTATGCTTTTTTGTTAAAGACTGACTTTGTGGGGAATTTAAGAAGATAGGTAGAGCTCTGAGTTGGGGGGGGGGGTTATTTTTTAAGCAATTGCCTGATCACAGAACTGCATACTCATTCCCCAAAGTGTTCAGAAATATGTATGTTGAACCTGGTCTCTCCTGGACATGTGTGTTGGTGATGGGGAAGACAAAATTCAATGAGCATCTAAGGCAGTTAGTTATTCAGCTATTGCAATGGGGAGGACATTCAGGAATGAGAACAATCTCAAAGAACAGGAAGGGGGCCTGGGTTGTTCCAGTGGCAGACAAACAAGTGAGTCATCTGTAAATCTTATAAGGGAGGTTGGAGGTGGATTTGAGTCTGGAATAATGTACCAAGGGAGGGTGAACCCTGTGCTTAATCTTTTCTTGGAAAACCAGAGGTGGGAGAAATTTCTTAGCCATCTCAGCTTTCTAGGGTAAATAGGGCTCAGATAAACTTCAGCACTGTCATCTCTCCCCTTTGTTTAAGACAAATATCACTCATTCCTAAGCAGGTAATCATAACCTGCGTGGACCGAAGCAGACGTGTTTGAAAGTCTCTCGGGCACTGTCGTTCCTGTAAACTAAGTTGAGCCATCTGTTAAGCGGTAATACCAAAGGTCAGTTGTTTTAGAGTCCAGTAATTGTGACTTAATGACCACAAGAACTAGGTATGGTGAAAAGCTATAATCCTGGGACTTTTGGTGCTAGTGTGGGGTTCTTGTTGGTTTTGTTTTTTGTTTGGTTGGTTTTGAGAGAGGATCTCTTACTGTGTAGCCTTGGCTGGCCTCCAACTCATTATGTAGACCAATCTTGCCTTGAACTCGTAGAAATATAACTGCCTCTGTCTCTGCCTCCTGAGTTCTGGGATTAAAGGTGTACGCCACCATGCTTTGCTATAATCCTAGGATTTTAAAGGCTGAGGCAGGAAGATCACAAATTCAAATCCAAGCTAGAGCCAGGCATAGTGGTAAACACATTAATCCCAGCATTCTGCATGCAGAAGTAGCCATATCTCTGAGAGTTGAATTCCAGGATAGTTAGAGCTACACAGTGAAACTGACTAAAAAATCCAAATTAATAATAATAATACATCTAAGGTAGGTATATAATGATACTCTATGTCAAACAAGCAAGCCAGATGTGATACATACTTGTAACCCTACCCACTTGGAGACAAAAATATTAAAAGAAAAAAAGAGATAAACTTGAGTTGATCAGATGTAAAACCTTTTTAAGTGTGTGTGTGTGTGTGTGTGTGTGTGTGTGTGTGTGTGTGTGCGCGCGCACGCACACACACACACACGTACACACACATAATATGTGTGGGTGCATAATGTGTGTGTGCCACAGTGCACATGTAGAGGGGTCAGATGACAGCACTGTAGAGTCAGGTCTCTTCTTCCATATTTACATAGGTTCTGTGGATTAAACCTGGGTCACCAGGCTTATATGGGAAGTGTCTTTATACACTGAGCCATGTAACTGGCCCCAAATTAAAAACTTTTATGTATCAAAGAACATTAAGGAAAATGAAAAGACAACCTATATGATGGGAAAATATTTGTCAGTCATTTATCTGATAAGGACTTACTATGCAGAAAATATGAATAATCCTTCTCAACAGGAAAAAGACAAATTTCAGACTTAGACAGAGGACTTGAGTAGGCATCTTTCAAACACATACACAGGGCCACCAGAATGTGAAAAGAAGTCTGATATCAGTCATCATGGAAACACAAATCAAATCCTCAATGAGATGCCACCGTGCGTGTACTAATATGGCTAGGATTTAACAAGAGCAAGCCATGGAAAACAGCAATGCCAGCACTAAGGAGTGAGAGGCAGGACTGCCGCAAATCAAGGGCAGCCCGCTCTATATAGTGAGTTTCAGGCCAGCCATGAGACCCTGTCTCCAAAACAAATATTCCAAACAGAACTCCTGTGATTAATAGTTAGGCCCTTCAGGTCTGAGATAGGAGGAGTACTAACTCACCTGCTTTTCAGCTACTTTTCAAAATCTTGTCTTACTTTACTATCTACTAGTGTAGCTTCAAACTTGTTTAAACTTGTTCAATCAGGACTAGGGTGGTTCTCAGTCCTAAAGTGCATGTCTCACATATGTGAGGCTGTAGGTTCTGCCCCTGAGGCTGGGTTGGGGGAGAGTGAGAGACAGAAGAAAAGAAAAAGTGAAGCAGGGTTGGGGCTAGCTCAGGGGTAGAGCATCTGCCTGGCGTGCATAAGGCTCTAGGTCCAATCCTCAGTACCACATAATAAAAGAAAGGAAACTATTCAACAGAAGCTTGTACACAAAAGCCCCCAGCACAGTTCTTTCCCGTGAGGCTGTCAGAGCTCTCAGAGGGTATTTTGTTGAGATGGAAGCCCTCTAGCTTATAGCTAGTGGTAGGTACTTTCAGGGAAGCATTGAAAGAAAACATAAAAAGCAATGTGTAGATGACAAAAGGCTTACAATAGCTGTGGTTACCTTATTACTGCTCATTTTCAAAAGGGAAAAATCTGATGAGAGTTCATTACAGGAATAATAATGCAGCTGACAAGGAGATGTAGTTGTTTCTGTGGCATGCAAAACAAGATAAAAGCCAATCCAAAAATCGTCAACAAAATATCTGTAAACATAATGATTAACTCTTTTCAAAGAAGACAGGGTATTGTGTCTAATTTATAAAAATGTATGAACATTATCTTTATAGAGAAAAGACTCAGAAATAGCATATCTGGACCCAGTGTAAAATGAATGTATCAAGCATTTAGTTAGATTATACCCAGAATCTATCAGGGAAAGCAAATAAAGAGATTCAGAAATATGGACTACATCTTAAACATTTGTATTAGGTAAATGATATGAATCCCCAGTTGAAAACTAGTGACTAGGAAGATCCAAGATTCAAAATCAAGAAGCACAGTTAAGATCAAGTTAGCATTGAACAAAAATACTCCTGAAATTTTGAGTGAAAACTTCGTGCATTGGGTCCCTGTGCTGGCTAGTGTTTGTCAACTTGGCATAAACTAGAGGGAGCCTCAGTTGAAAGCAATGCCCAGCCCATTGTAAGTGGTACCATCCCTAGGGTGGTGGTCCTGGGTTCTATAAGAAAGCAGGCTGAGCAAACCATGAGGAGCAAGCCAGTAAGCAGCACTCCTCTTTGGCCTCTGCTTTGGTTCCTGCCTCTAGGTTCCTGCCCTGACTTTCCTGGATGATGAACTACAAGCTGTAAAATGTAATAGACCCTTTCCTCCCCAAGTTGCTTTAGGTCATGGTGTTTTATCACAGCAACAGAAACCCTAACTATGACAACCCCCATCCATGATTTCACATTCCTCAGTTTCAGTTCCTCATGATGAACCATGATCTGTCCAGGACATTAATATATTTGGAGAGGGCCTGGAGAGATGGTTCAGTGATTAAGAGCACTGATTGCTCTTCCAAATGATCCTGGTTGAAGTCCATTACCCACATGGCAGCTCATAACTGTAACTCCAGTTCCAGGGGATCTGATGCCCTCTTCTGGCTTCCACATGAGGTGATAGGCATTTGGTGCACAGACACACATGAAAGCAAAATACCTATATGCATAA